>NW_022060618.1:0-83720 GCF_003285725.1 Scaptodrosophila lebanonensis
TGCAATGGTAGAGCCGGTGCGTCCTTCTTGTTTGCTCAATGCTGTAATATATGAAGAGAAATGATTATCTTGGCCATGTATTTGGTTTGCGAATGTGTAAGTCAGTAGGATACCATCTACGCACTCTACGAAGGATAGTGTTGTTAGCCGGAGCCAGTTTTATTGCCAGGGGGGTTAGTGTGTTTAAGGAGACGATCATTGTGTCTACTACCATGCAGGTTAATGATTTCCCATAGGAATGGGATGCCTAGGTTTCTATGTAGGTCATTGGTTCGAATAAAAAGGGGGAGAAGATACTATTGTTCGCAGACATTTGTTTTGAATAATTTGTATCCTATTTATTTGCAGATCTGTGGCTGTACCCCATACCACCATGCCATATTGCCAAATGGGTGCTATTATTGCGTGTATATTATTTTTTTATTATTTAGGGATAGTTTATTGCTGGTTAGCAGCCATTTATATTTGTCTAGTTTCTTTTTAATTATGGAACATGTAACCGAGATATGCTTAGAAAAGGTGAGTTTTCTGTCTAAATGAAGGCCTAAATACTTGACTATTGGATTTTGAGGAATCTGCACACCGCTGAAGGTTACAGTGGGACAGGTGCCCTCTTTGAGGGTGAAGGTCATGTGGTTGGATTTGGAGCTGTTAATTAATATTTTCCATTTCGTACACCATCTGTTTATTAGATCCAATTGTCTTTGTGTCCTGATCGAAGCACTTTCCAAGTGAGAGTCAGAGAATATAATTGCAGTGTCGTCTGCAAAGGTAGCTGTGAGGGAAGACGAAGTATTTGTCGTTGGCATATCAGAAGTGTATATGGTGTATAGCATGGGGCCTAAGACGCTACCCTGCGGGACACCTGCTTGGATATTTCTGATTGAAGAGATTGTTCCTTTGTCGGCTATGGAGAATTTCCTGTTTTCTAGGTAGGAACGAAAGATTTTGTAAAGGGATGTGGAGAGACACTCACTTAGTTTATAAAGTAGGCCTTCCAACCAGACCCTGTCGAAAGCCTGTTGGACATCTAGGAAAACTGCCGAGGAGTAGTTATTCCTATCGAAGGAACGTAAAATGAAATCGACAATTCTGTGAGCTTGTTCTGGTGTTCCATGACCTCGTCGAAAGCCGAATTGATGATTTGGAATAATTCCACTATCACTAATTTCATTTAGGGCTCTAGCATATAATATTTTTTCAAAAACTTTGGACATGGTAGGGAGGAGGCTAATTGGGCGATAAGAGTCGGGGCTGCTAGTTGGCTTATTAGGCTTTAGGATCATGGTGATATGGGCATACTTCCATTGCGTAGGAAAATAGGAGAGTCTAAGCATAACATTGAACAAGACCGCCATGTATAATTTTGCTTTTATTGGTAGGGCTTTGAGAGCACGCCCATCTATATGGTCATGGCCAGGGGCTTTTTTGTTCTTTAGGGATTTTATAATTCGGCAGACTTCTGGTAAGTAGCGTGCCTTATTGGTCTACTGGGGCCGATTGCAGGGTGTTCAGGTGAGGAAGAGCGAACACTATCTAGAATGTGGTCAGTACTTTCGTCGTCTGGAATGTTGTGAGGGGTGAATCTTTTTTCAATGTTGTTAGCGAAGCTTTCTACTATTTCCCTAAGGGAGCGGCACCAGATGCCATGTTCATTGACTATTGAGTGGCAAGGAAGTGTTTGCTTTTTAATACTGTTGGTGATTTTCCAAAGACTGTATCCCGAGCTTTTATATATATCAGCATGTGTTAGCTTATTGTCATAGTATTGCTTTCGTACTTGATTTAATTTCCTACGCAGTTTATGAGAGAGAAATTGCCAGTTGGCAAAGGCTTGGGGGGATCTAGAGCGTATATAAATTTTTCTTGCTGTCCTTTTTGAGAGATAATCCTGCGAATTTCTGGATTGAGATAGTTAGGAGAATTTGCTAAGCTGTGACGATTAGTAGTATTAGAGGGAATGGTTGAGGTTTCCGCAGAGTGTTGTATTAAATCAGTGAATTTTGTTAGGGCGTAATCAATATCTTCTTTGGTGCGCAATTCTATATTTAGATATATTTTATTTTTTTTTTTTTTTTTCTTGGTTTCGGGTGCCCATTCGGATGGTTATCGCGGCATGTAGCTCTTAGCTTGAGCTTTATCCGTCGGTTGCAGGGGAACAATCACGGGTTAAGTAACATGAGACCCACTTCTTCCCCAAAAGCCTGGTGTTAGGATCAGGTTTTGGAGTGCATCGGGTCAGCACGTGAGTATTTCAGGCAGCACTGGGAAGGCTAGAGGCCTGATCAGCCATACCGCCGCACTGATGCTTGGGCAGCAGAGCAGTGTTTTAGTATAGCCTCCTTGGTCTAACTATTTTTATTACAAGGCTTATTTCAGGTATGGTGGATTTATTGGTGTCACTGGTTAATTGTATTGGGTTAGTGGCATAGGAAGGTGACTCTAGGCCTCTCATTCTGATTTGTTTCAGGTAGGTATAATATTAGCCAAAGGCCAGAAATCACTGTATTTTAGTGGCTGCTAGATTAGCAACTGACTGTGTTCAGAATTAGTCATAAGAGTATTCAAAGTAATAGATTGATGTAATCAGTTGGATTTTTAGGCATCGATGGATGTTTATTTCAGAATTCAGATAGCTTATTTCAATATTCATAGGATTTATTTCATTTATCACTAGGACTTAGTCCTTTGCTTTATACAACCAGCTTGCATGTTTCAGCCTTTTTAGACCAAAGTACACAAGTGGTTATGGTATATTAGTGTAAGGGAAATAAGGCGGAAGGGAAAAGGAGCAATCTCTTGGAGAAACTCTGTCCCGTAGGCCAGAGTTTATCAAAGGATTTGTTAGTTAGTATAAAAATGCTATCTGCTAGTGTCCCATACCTCATATGGGCTAGGAGCAACAGCAAGTTAGCATTTGGCAGTACAGGATTTATTTCAGGTGGAAGGGTGACTCTAATAGAGTTATATTGTTTATACTGAGAATTTCTCAGTTCGGGGGGTTTTTAAATAGGTTTATAGGAGTGGGGGAGGGGGGTGCAAAGGTTTATTTTGCATGCACGCAGCCATGTATTTTGCTTATTATCTATGAGAGTCATGATTGCCGCAACATAAGCATATATTGAGCTTAAGGCGATCATGGCACTATTAAGTACAATTTTAATTTTTACAAAATATTTAAAAAACTACTCTTAGTTTTACTAGTTCTTAATGCTACACTTAGAATTACTGTAGCAGCATTCGTGGGGAAGGATGGGCCTCCTGGCGCCCTACTCCAGTCCGGACGACAGATCCAGTGCAGCGATACCCCACTCTACCGGCGAATCCCTCTCCTAACAGGAGTTGTTGGGATTAGAGGACCTCCACCGGCCCGCCCCTTCTGGAAAGGCATGTTGGGGTTGCTCTGTGGTGGTGGCTTGGCAGGACCCAACAGTGCCACTTCTCGTCCCACTGACGAACTCCTCTGGAGCAATCCTCCGATCAGGGGTCATGATCTTAATTGGAGCACAAATCCAGAAACAAATAGCAGCATTAGGTCCGATAGAGCAGTAATTGCCAAGTTTATTTAAATTATTTAACTCTGTGGGAGAAAGAATAATTAGTTCGGGTATTTATAAGTAATTTAATATAGTTAGTATTTTGTATTATTTACACCTGAAAGACACAGTGCAATCGGATTTCTTATTTCAGTGTTAATGAGTACACTTTGGGGCAGGCGGACCGAATGAGAGTCTCTATTGATTTATTACATTGAAGATTTTAATGATTGTAAGATATTTATTCCTATTTTTTTTTTCTTGGTTTCGGGTGCCCATTCGGATGGTTATCGCGGCATGTAACTCTTAGCTTGAGCTTTATCCGTCTGTTGCAGGAGAACAATCACGGGTTTAGTAACATGAGACCCACTTCTTCCCCAAAAGCCTGGTGTTAGGATCAGGTTTTGGAGTGCATCGGGTCAGCACGTGAGTATTTCAGGCAGCACTGGGAAGGCTAGAGGCCAGATCAGCCATACCGCCGCACTGATGCTTGGGCAGCAGAGCAGTGTTTTAGTATGGCTTCCTTGGTCTAACTATTTTTATTTTAATGCTTATTTCAGGTAGGGTGGATTTTTGGGTGTCACTGGTTATTTTGATTGGGTTAGTGGCATAGGAATGTGGCTCTAGGCCTCTCATTATGATTTATTTCAGATAGGTTGAGATTAGGCAATGGCCAGCAATCACTGAGTGTTAATAGTTGCTAGTTTTGCAACAGATTGTGTTCAGAGTTGAACGTAAGTTTATTCAAAGTAAATATTTAATGTAGTCAGTTGTGTTTTTTTAGGCATCAATGTTATTTATTTCAGTAATTCAGTTGGCTTATTACAGTATTCATTTAGATTATTTTATTTTTCACTAGGACTTAGTCCTTTGTTTAATACGACCAACTTGCATATTTCAGCCTTTTAAGACCAAAGTACACAAGTGGTAATAATGTATTAGTGTAAGGGAAATAAGGCGGAAGGGAGGAGCTATCTCTTTGAGAAACTCTGTCCCGTAGGCCAGGTTATCATTTGGCAGCACAGGATTTATTTCAGATGGAAGGGTGACTCTAAAAGAGTTCTATTGTTTATACTGGGAATTTCTCAGTTAGGAGGTTTTTATATAGGTTTTTAGGAGTGTGGGAGGGGGGAGGGGGGGGGGAAGGGTGCATAAGTGCGGATAACCGCATGCATGTTGTATTCCTATCCGTAAGAGTCAAGACCACTACAACACAAACACATGTTGCAGCATTAGTAATCATGACTCTGACCAATTATATTTCAAAACATTTAAATGGATTTTAGACAGACAGTTCACTGCATTGTAAACATACAGTGGGTAAATATAATGTAAATATCAGAGAAAAATAAGCGGACAACGGACACGCGACAAAGTGATAAAGGACAGAGTGAAGGAAAGTATATTAACGGACGCTATATAAATGACGCTGTCGCCCTTGTTGCCAACGCCAGCCAAGCCAATGCCAATTTCAGTGTATGATTTTTTATATACATATGTATTATTAATTTATTTAAATGAACAAAATTCCCTATTTTATTTATTAAAATTCTTTAGCTATGGCAGATGGTAAGTATAATTGATTTAATTTTGATTTATTTCAGCTAATATGTATGCGCATTATTATATTTATATATATGCATGTATGTATGAGTGTGTGTATGCATGCAGACCGGCAGGACAGCCGGCTCGACACACATACACACACACACACACAATTTAACAATGGAAAAATATTAATTAAACAATTTAAGTCAGAACAGACTCACCGATATAATTGAGAAGCAGTAATTAATTTAATAATTCACTGCTAGAAATATTCAAATATTTATTAAACTGTATTTATTTCGCAAATTTGCGACACATTAACACATTGGCATATTGACATTATTGTCGTTGCATATATTTATGAACACTATTAATTATATTATTTATATTTGTTTGGCACTGGCAGCCCAATTATATATTACATTTGAAGCGCGCGCGGAGCTGATGCATGTTTAAACATATGGGAGAGCTGATTGAGACTGATTTTAATAAATAAGAAACAAAAGGAATGTAGCAGAGGCAAAGGCAAAGGCAGAGGCAGAGAGCAGCAGCAGCAGCATCAGCAGCAGCAGCAGAGAGCATATTTCTATTATGAGGGACTGAAATAGCTGAAAGAATGTATGCGCTATTGGTGTGAGCAGGTAAAAAGACAAACAAAACAAAACCATAATGAAGAGATCGTTTTTTAATATGCTTGAATATGTGTAATGGTAGACATCAGTATAAATGGTGTGTGCTGCAATTGCCGATTACTGCATTGTAAACATACAGTGGGTAAATATAATGTAAATATCAGAGAAAAATAAGCGGACAACGGACACGCGACAAAGTGATAAAGGACAGAGTGAAGGAAAGTATATTAACGGACGCTATATAAATGACGCTGTCGCCCTTGTTGCCAACGCCAGCCAAGCCAATGCCAATTTCAGTGTATGTATATGTATATGATTTTTTATATACATATGTATTATTAATTTATTTAAATGAACAAAATTCCCTATTTTATTTATTAAAATTCTTTAGCTATGGCAGATGGTAAGTATAATTGATTTAATTTTGATTTATTTCAGCTAATATGTATGCGCATTATTATATTTATATATATGCATGTATGTATGAGTGTGTGTATGCATGCAGACCGGCAGGACAGCCGGCTCGACACACATACACACACACACACACAATTTAACAATGGAAAAATATTAATTAAACAATTTAAGTCAGAACAGACTCACCGATATAATTGAGAAGCAGTAATTAATTTAATAATTCACTGCTAGAAATATTCAAATATTTATTAAACTGTATTTATTTCGCAAATTTGCGACACATTAACACATTGGCATATTGACATTATTGTCGTTGCATATATTTATGAACACTATTAATTATATTTTTATTTTTTTTTCTTGGTTTCGGGTGCCCATTCGGATGGTTATCGCGGCATGTAACTCTTAGCTTGAGCTTTATCCGTCGGTTGCAGGAGAACAATCACGGGTTTAGTAACATGAGACCCACTTCTTCCCCAAAAGCCTGTTGTTAGGATCAGGTTTTGGAGTGCATCGGGTCAGCACGTGAGTATTTCAGGCAGCACTGGGAAGGCTAGAGGCCAGATCAGCCATACCGCCGCACTGATGCTTGGGCAGCAGAGCAGTGTTTTAGTATGGCTTCCTTGGTCTAACTATTTTTATTATTAGGCTTATTTCAGGTAGGGTGGATAAATTGGTGTCACTGGTTATTTGAATATGGGTTAGTGGCATAGGAAGGTGACTCTAGGCCTCTCAATCTGATTTATTTCAGGTAGGTATAGTATTGGCCAAAGGCCAGAAATCACTGTATTTTAGTGGCTGCTAGATTAGCAACTGACTGTGTTCAGAGTTAGTCATAAGAGTATTCAAAGTAATAGATTGATGTAATCAGTTGGATTTTTAGGCATCGATGGATGTTTATTTCAGAATTCAGATAGCTTATTTCAATATTCGTAGGATTTATTTCATTTATCACTAGGACTTAGTCCTTTGTTTAATACAACCAGCTTGCATGTTTCAGTCTTTTTAGACCAAAGTACACAAGTGGTTATGGTATATTAGTGTAAGGGAAATAAGGCAGAAAAGGAGCTATCTCTTTGAGAAACTATGTCCCGTAGGCCAGAGTTTATCAAAGGATTTGTTAGTTAGTATAAAAGTGCTATCTGCTAGTGTCCCATACCTCATATGGGCTAGGAGCAACAGCAAGTTAGCATTTGGCAGCACAGGATTTTTTTCAGGTGGAAGGGTGACTCTAAAAGAGTTCTATTGTTTATACTGAGAATTTCTCAGTTAGGGGGGTTTTTAACTAGGTTTATAGGAGTGGGGGAGGGGGGTGCAAAGGTTTATTTTGCATGCACGCAGGCATGTATGTTGCTTATTATCTATGAGAGTCATGATTGCCACAACATAAGCATATGTTGAGCTTAAGGCGATCATGGCACTATTAAGTACAATTTTAATTTTTACAAAAGATTTAAAAAAAAAAAACTACTCTTAGTTTTACTAGTTCTTAATGCTACTCTTAGAATTATTGAAGCAGCATTAGTGGGGAGGGATGGGCCTCCTGGCGCCCCAGTCCAGTCCGGACGACAGATCCAGTGCAGCGATACCCCACTCTACCGGCGAATCCCTCTCCTAACAGGAGTTGTTGGGGTTAGAGGACCTCCACCGGCCCGCCCCTTCTGGAAAGGCATGTTTGGGTTGCTCTGTGGTGGTGGCTTGGCAGGACCCAACAGTGCCACTTCTCGTCCACTGACGACCTCCTCTGTAGCAGTCCTCCGATCAGGGGTCATGACACTTCCTAGGAGCACAAATCCAGGAACAAATAGCGGCATTAGGTCCGATAGAGCAGTATTTGCCAAGTTTATTTAGATTATTTAACTCTGTGGGAGAAAGAATATTTAGTTCGGGTATTTATAAGTAATTAATATAGTTAGTATTTTGTATTATTTGCACCTGAAAGACTCAGCGCAATTGGATTTGTTATTTCAGTGTTAATGAGTACACCTTGGGGCAGGTGGATAAAATGAGGGTCTCTATTATTTTATTACTTTGAAATTTTAATAGTTGTAAGATGTTTATTCTTTTCAGATTCGGAATCTTGCTTCTACAGTGCAGTCCACCCAAGAGGCGACAGGATTAATTGAGAATGTTAAGTGTATTTACACGAGAGATTCGCACCAGGGCATCCATGTTCAGAGCGTGTGCTCATTGCATGGAAGCCTCAGTTTTAGTATAGCCAAGGGCTAATTTTCGTCATAGGCATGTTACCCCGACACGAATATATGCATTCAGAATCACTCCGCCGCGTCTTGAGAGGGCTACTAATAGAAAATATTTGACTGCAGAGAAAATTAAGCTTTTGTACTTTTGTTGCTATTAATTGTTAAAAAGGATAACTACATTCTATAATTTAGGTACAGTGTAACCTCAAAATCAAAATAATTGAGATTTGAAGTGCAATTGTTATTTTAGATTAATAAAGGGAGTCA
This sequence comes from Scaptodrosophila lebanonensis, assembly GCF_003285725.1. Lineage (NCBI taxonomy): Eukaryota > Metazoa > Arthropoda > Insecta > Diptera > Drosophilidae > Scaptodrosophila > Scaptodrosophila lebanonensis. Next base: position 8,605 of record NW_022060618.1, read on the forward strand.
GAGTGACTCCTGGAGAAGTTGCACAAAAGCAGATTTAATTGAATTGTTACTTTATAAGGCTAGTTAGGTTGTGAGTACTGAAAGAGGTATTTGGATACAGAGTAATCTTTTGTGCTTATTTAATATTGGTGTGTTTTAACTTTAATTTAATCATTTAGTTTCATATTTAGATGCCATAGAAAGTAATAGTGTAATTGTATAATTATAAGGTGTATTTTTGTTTGGATTAAATTATGGAATTTAAATTCCTGAAGGCATATTACAAAAATAGATTTAATTAAATTATTGTTTTATGAATTAATAAATTGTGTGTACTCATTACACATGACCGTGTCTTAATTAGTTTATTAGTGAAATAAAAGTAGTTATAATTATTTAGCATAAAAGAGTGAGTGGAATTTTGGAGGCATCCTTCTGGAGTAGTTTTCCGATTCAGACTTATGACGTTGTATTAGAGCATTCAGCTAGTAATAAGTAGCAGCATTAGGTCAGTTGGAGTCCATGAATACCATGTTTATTCCCATGAGTGAGCTCTGTGGGATGGGGGGAAAGAATAGTTAGTTTGGGTATTTATAAGTTGTTTTATATAGTTAGTATTTTATAATTTGCACCTGAAAGACACAGTGCAATCGGATTTTTTATTGCAGTGTTAATGAGTACACTTTGGGGCAGGTGGACCGAATGAGAGTCTCTATTGATTTATTAAATTGAAGATTTTGATGATTGTAAGATATTTATTCCTATTAAATTCAGGATCTTGCTGTTGTAGTGTAGTCCACCCAAGAGGCGACTGAATTGATTGAGAATGTTAAGTATATTTACACGACAGATACGCGCCAGGGCATCCATGTTCAGAGCGTGTGCTCATTGCATGGAAGCCTCAGTTTTAGTATAGCCAAGGGCTAATTTTCGTCATAGGCATGTTACCCCGACACGAATATATGCATTCAGGATCACTCCATCGCGTCTTGAGAGGGCTACTAATAGAAATTATTTGAATGCAGAGAAAATTAAGCTTTTGTACCCTTGTTGCTACTAATTGTTGAAAACAATAACTTCATTCTATATTTTAGGTACAATGTAACCTCAAAATAATAATAATTGAGATTTGAAGTGCGATTATTATTTTAATTAATAAAGGGAGTCAGAGTGACTCCTGGAGAAGTTGCACAAAAGCAGATTTAATTGAATTGTTACTTTATAAGGCTAGTTAGGTTGTGAGTACTGAAAGAGGTATTTGGATACAGAGTAATCTTTTGTGCTTATTTAATATTGGTGCGTTTTAATTTTAATTCAATCATTTAGCTTCATATTTAGATGCCATTGGAAGTAATAGTATAATTGTACAATTATAAGGTGTATTTTTGTTTGGATTAAATTAAGGAATTTAAATTCCCGAAGGCACAGCACAAAAACAGATTTAATTAAATTATTGTTTTATGAATTAATAAATTGTGTGTACTCATTACACATGACCGTGTCTTAATTAGTTTATTAGTGAATTAAAAGTAGTTATAATTATTTAGCATAAAAGAGTGAGTGGAATTTTGGAGGCATCCTTCTGGAGTAGTATTCCGATTCGGAGTTATGACGTTGTATTAGAGCATTCAGCTAGTAATAGGTAGCAGCATTAGGTCAGATGGAGTCCATGAATACCATGTTTATTCCCATGAGTGAGCTCTGTGGGATGAGGAGAAAGAATAATTAGTTTGGGTATTTATAAGTTGTTTTATATAGTTAGTATTTTGTATTATTTGCACCTGAAAGACAAAGTGCAATCGGATTTTTTATTGCAGTGTTAATGAGTACACTTTGGGGCAGGTGGACCGAATGAGAGTCTCTATAGATTTATTACATTGAAGATTTTGATGATTGCAAGATATTTATTCCTATTAAATTCAGGATCTTGCTGTTGTAGTGTAGTCCACCCAAGAGGCGACAGAATTAATTGAGAGTGTTAAGTATTTTTACACAACAGATGCGTGCCAGGGCATCCATGTTCAGAGCGTGTGCTCATTGCATGGAAGCCTCAGTTTTAGTATAGCCAAGGGCTAATTATCGTCATAGGCATGTAACCCCGACACGAATATGCGCATTCAGGTTCACTCCGTCGCGTCCTGAGTGGGCTACTAATAGAACTTATTTGGATGCAGAGAAATTGAGGTTTTGTACTTTTGTTGCTATTAATTGCTAAAAAGAATAATTACATTCTATAATTTTTTTTTTTTTTTTTCTTGGTTTCGGGTGCCCATTCGGATGGTTATCGCGGCATGTAACTCTTAGCTTGAGCTTTATCCGTCGGTTGCAGGAGAACAATCACGGGTTTAGTAACATGAGACCCACTTCTTCCCCAAAAGCCTGGTGTTAGGATCAGGTTTTGGAGTGCATCGGGTCAGCACGTGAGTATTTCAGGCAGCACTGGGAAGGCTAGAGGCCAGATCAGCCATACCGCCGCACTGATGCTTGGGCAGCAGAGCAGTGTTTTAGTATGGCTTCCTTGGTCTAACTATTTTTATTTTAATGCTTATTTCAGGTAGGGTAAATTTTTGGGTGTCACTGGTTATTTTGATTGGGTTAGTGGCATAGGAATGTGGCTCTAGGCCTCTCATTATGATTTATTTCAGATAGGTTGAGATTAGGCAATGGCCAGCAATCACTGAGTGTTAATAGTTGCTAGTTTTGCAACTGATTGTGTTCAGAGTTGAACGTAAGTATATTCAAAGTAAATATTTAATGTAGTCAGTTGTGTTTTTTAGGCATCAATGTTATTTATTTCAGTAATTCAGTTGGCTTATTACAGTATTCATTTAGATTATTTCATTTTTCACTAGGACTTAGTCCTTTGTTTAATACGACTAACTTGCATATTTCAGCCTTTTAAGACCAAAGTACACAAGTGGTAATAATGTATTAGTGTAAGGGAAATAAGGCGGAAGGGAGGAGCTATCTCTTTGAGAAACTCTGTCCCGTAGGCCAGAGTTTCTCAAAGGAATTGTTAGTTAGTTTAAAAAATGCTATCCGCTAGTGTTCTATACCTCACATGGGCTAGGAGCAACAGCAGGTTAGCATTTGGCAGCACAGGATTTATTTCAGATGGAAGGGTGACTCTAAAAGAGTTCTATTGTTTATACTGGGAATTTCTCAGTTAGGAGGTTTTTATATAGGTTTTTAGGAGTGTGGGAGGGGGGAGGGGGGGGGGGGGGAAGGGTGCATAAGTGCGGATAACCGCATGCATGTTGTATTCCTATCCGTAAGAGTCAAGACCACTACAACACAAACACATGTTGCAGCATTAGTAATCATGACTCTGACCAATTATATTTCAAAACATTTAAATGGATTTTAGACAGACAGTTCACTGCATTGTAAACATACAGTGGGTAAATATAATGTAAATATCAGAGAAAAATAAGCGGACAACGGACACGCGACAAAGTGATAAAGGACAGAGTGAAGGAAAGTATATTAACGGACGCTATATAAATGACGCTGTCGCCGTCGCAGAGAGCATATTTCTATTATGAGGGACTGAAATAGCTGAAAGAATGTATGCGCTATTGGTGTGAGCAGGTAAAAAGACAAACAAAACAAAACCATAATGAAGAGATCGTTTTTTAATATGCTTGAATATGTGTAATGGTAGACATCAGTATAAATGGTGTGTGCTGCAATTGCCGATTACTGCATTGTAAACATACAGTGGGTAAATATAATGTAAATATCAGAGAAAAATAAGCGGACAACGGACACGCGACAAAGTGATAAAGGACAGAGTGAAGGAAAGTATATTAACGGACGCTATATAAATGACGCTGTCGCCCTTGTTGCCAACGCCAGCCAAGCCAATGCCAATTTCAGTGTATGTATATGTATATGATTTTTTATATACATATGTATTATTAATTTATTTAAATGAACAAAATTCCCTATTTTATTTATTAAAATTCTTTAGCTATGGCAGATGGTAAGTATAATTGATTTAATTTTGATTTATTTCAGCTAATATGTATGCGCATTATTATATTTATATATATGCATGTATGTATGAGTGTGTGTATGCATGCAGACGACCGGCAGGACAGCCGGCTCGACACACATACACACACACACACACACAATTTAACAATGGAAAAATATTAATTAAACAATTTAAGTCAGAACAGACTCAACGATATAATTGAGAAGCAGTAATTAATTTAATAATTCACTGCTAGAAATATTCAAATATTTATTAAACTGTATTTATTTCGCAAATTTGCGACACATTAACACATTGGCATATTGACATTATTGTCGTTGCATATATTTATGAACACTATTAATTATATTATTTATATTTGTTTGGCACTGGCAGCCCAATTATATATTACATTTGAAGCGCGCGCGGATTTTTTCTTGGTTTCGGGTGCCCATTCGGATGGTTATCGCGGCATGTAACTCTTAGCTTGAGCTTTATCCGTCGGTTGCAGGAGAACAATCACGGGTTTAGTAACATGAGACCCACTTCTTCCCCAAAAGCCTGTTGTTAGGATCAGGTTTTGGAGTGCATCGGGTCAGCACGTGAGTATTTCAGGCAGCACTGGGAAGGCTAGAGGCCAGATCAGCCATACCGCCGCACTGATGCTTGGGCAGCAGAGCAGTGTTTTAGTATGGCTTCCTTGGTCTAACTATTTTTATTATTAGGCTTATTTCAGGTAGGGTGGATAAATTGGTGTCACTGGTTATTTGAATATGGGTTAGTGGCATAGGAAGGTGACTCTAGGCCTCTCAATCTGATTTATTTCAGGTAGGTATAGTATTGGCCAAAGGCCAGAAATCACTGTATTTTAGTGGCTGCTAGATTAGCAACTGACTGTGTTCAGAGTTAGTCATAAGAGTATTCAAAGTAATAGATTGATGTAATCAGTTGGATTTTTAGGCATCGATGGATGTTTATTTCAGAATTCAGATAGCTTATTTCAATATTCGTAGGATTTATTTCATTTATCACTAGGACTTAGTCCTTTGTTTAATACAACCAGCTTGCATGTTTCAGTCTTTTTAGACCAAAGTACACAAGTGGTTATGGTATATTAGTGTAAGGGAAATAAGGCAGAAAAGGAGCTATCTCTTTGAGAAACTATGTCCCGTAGGCCAGAGTTTATCAAAGGATTTGTTAGTTAGTATAAAAGTGCTATCTGCTAGTGTCCCATACCTCATATGGGCTAGGAGCAACAGCAAGTTAGCATTTGGCAGCACAGGATTTTTTTCAGGTGGAAGGGTGACTCTAAAAGAGTTCTATTGTTTATACTGAGAATTTCTCAGTTAGGGGGGTTTTTAACTAGGTTTATAGGAGTGGGGGAGGGGGGTGCAAAGGTTTATTTTGCATGCACGCAGGCATGTATGTTGCTTATTATCTATGAGAGTCATGATTGCCACAACATAAGCATATGTTGAGCTTAAGGCGATCATGGCACTATTAAGTACAATTTTAATTTTTACAAAAGATTTAAAAAAAAAAAACTACTCTTAGTTTTACTAGTTCTTAATGCTACTCTTAGAATTATTGAAGCAGCATTAGTGGGGAGGGATGGGCCTCCTGGCGCCCCAGTCCAGTCCGGACGACAGATCCAGTGCAGCGATACCCCACTCTACCGGCGAATCCCTCTCCTAACAGGAGTTGTTGGGGTTAGAGGACCTCCACCGGCCCGCCCCTTCTGGAAAGGCATGTTTGGGTTGCTCTGTGGTGGTGGCTTGGCAGGACCCAACAGTGCCACTTCTCGTCCACTGACGACCTCCTCTGTAGCAGTCCTCCGATCAGGGGTCATGACACTTCCTAGGAGCACAAATCCAGGAACAAATAGCGGCATTAGGTCCGATAGAGCAGTATTTGCCAAGTTTATTTAGATTATTTAACTCTGTGGGAGAAAGAATATTTAGTTCGGGTATTTATAAGTAATTAATATAGTTAGTATTTTGTATTATTTGCACCTGAAAGACTCAGCGCAATTGGATTTGTTATTTCAGTGTTAATGAGTACACCTTGGGGCAGGTGGATAAAATGAGGGTCTCTATTATTTTATTACTTTGAAATTTTAATAGTTGTAAGATGTTTATTCTTTTCAGATTCGGAATCTTGCTTCTACAGTGCAGTCCACCCAAGAGGCGACAGGATTAATTGAGAATGTTAAGTGTATTTACACGAGAGATTCGCACCAGGGCATCCATGTTCAGAGCGTGTGCTCATTGCATGGAAGCCTCAGTTTTAGTATAGCCAAGGGCTAATTTTCGTCATAGGCATGTTACCCCGACACGAATATATGCATTCAGAATCACTCCGCCGCGTCTTGAGAGGGCTACTAATAGAAAATATTTGACTGCAGAGAAAATTAAGCTTTTGTACTTTTGTTGCTATTAATTGTTAAAAAGGATAACTACATTCTATAATTTAGGTACAGTGTAACCTCAAAATCAAAATAATTGAGATTTGAAGTGCAATTGTTATTTTAGATTAATAAAGGGAGTCAGAGTGACTCCTGGAGAAGTTGCACAAAAGCAGATTTAATTGAATTGTTACTTTATAAGGCTAGTTAGGTTGTGAGTACTGAAAGAGGTATTTGGATACAGAGTAATCTTTTGTGCTTATTTAATATTGGTGTGTTTTAACTTTAATTTAATCATTTAGTTTCATATTTAGATGCCATAGAAAGTAATAGTGTAATTGTATAATTATAAGGTGTATTTTTGTTTGGATTAAATTATGGAATTTAAATTCCTGAAGGCATATTACAAAAATAGATTTAATTAAATTATTGTTTTATGAATTAATAAATTGTGTGTACTCATTACACATGACCGTGTCTTAATTAGTTTATTAGTGAAATAAAAGTAGTTATAATTATTTAGCATAAAAGAGTGAGTGGAATTTTGGAGGCATCCTTCTGGAGTAGTTTTCCGATTCAGACTTATGACGTTGTATTAGAGCATTCAGCTAGTAATAAGTAGCAGCATTAGGTCAGTTGGAGTCCATGAATACCATGTTTATTCCCATGAGTGAGCTCTGTGGGATGGGGGGAAAGAATAGTTAGTTTGGGTATTTATAAGTTGTTTTATATAGTTAGTATTTTATAATTTGCACCTGAAAGACACAGTGCAATCGGATTTTTTATTGCAGTGTTAATGAGTACACTTTGGGGCAGGTGGACCGAATGAGAGTCTCTATTGATTTATTAAATTGAAGATTTTGATGATTGTAAGATATTTATTCCTATTAAATTCAGGATCTTGCTGTTGTAGTGTAGTCCACCCAAGAGGCGACTGAATTGATTGAGAATGTTAAGTATATTTACACGACAGATACGCGCCAGGGCATCCATGTTCAGAGCGTGTGCTCATTGCATGGAAGCCTCAGTTTTAGTATAGCCAAGGGCTAATTTTCGTCATAGGCATGTTACCCCGACACGAATATATGCATTCAGGATCACTCCATCGCGTCTTGAGAGGGCTACTAATAGAAATTATTTGAATGCAGAGAAAATTAAGCTTTTGTACCCTTGTTGCTACTAATTGTTGAAAACAATAACTTCATTCTATATTTTAGGTACAATGTAACCTCAAAATAATAATAATTGAGATTTGAAGTGCGATTATTATTTTAATTAATAAAGGGAGTCAGAGTGACTCCTGGAGAAGTTGCACAAAAGCAGATTTAATTGAATTGTTACTTTATAAGGCTAGTTAGGTTGTGAGTACTGAAAGAGGTATTTGGATACAGAGTAATCTTTTGTGCTTATTTAATATTGGTGCGTTTTAATTTTAATTCAATCATTTAGCTTCATATTTAGATGCCATTGGAAGTAATAGTATAATTGTACAATTATAAGGTGTATTTTTGTTTGGATTAAATTAAGGAATTTAAATTCCCGAAGGCACAGCACAAAAACAGATTTAATTAAATTATTGTTTTATGAATTAATAAATTGTGTGTACTCATTACACATGACCGTGTCTTAATTAGTTTATTAGTGAATTAAAAGTAGTTATAATTATTTAGCATAAAAGAGTGAGTGGAATTTTGGAGGCATCCTTCTGGAGTAGTATTCCGATTCGGAGTTATGACGTTGTATTAGAGCATTCAGCTAGTAATAGGTAGCAGCATTAGGTCAGATGGAGTCCATGAATACCATGTTTATTCCCATGAGTGAGCTCTGTGGGATGAGGAGAAAGAATAATTAGTTTGGGTATTTATAAGTTGTTTTATATAGTTAGTATTTTGTATTATTTGCACCTGAAAGACAAAGTGCAATCGGATTTTTTATTGCAGTGTTAATGAGTACACTTTGGGGCAGGTGGACCGAATGAGAGTCTCTATAGATTTATTACATTGAAGATTTTGATGATTGCAAGATATTTATTCCTATTTTTTTTTTTTCTTGGTTTCGGGTGCCCATTCGGATGGTTATCGCGGCATGTAGCTCTTAGCTTGAGCTTTATCCGTCAGTTGCAGGAGAACAATCACGGGTTTAGTAACATGAGACCCACTTCTTCCCCATAAGCCTGGTGTTAGGATCAGGTTTTGGAGTGCATCGGGTCAGCACGTGGGTATTTCAGGCAGCATTGGGAAGGCTAGAGGCCAGATCAGCCATACCGCCGCACTGATGCTTGGGCAGCAGAGCAGTGTTTTAGTATGGCTTCCTTGGTCTAACTATTTTTATTTTAATGCTTATTTCAGGTAGGGTGGATTTTTGGGTGTCACTGGTTATTTTGATTGGGTTAGTGGCATAGGAATGTGGCTCTAGGCCTCTCATTATGATTTATTTCAGATAGGTTGAGATTAGGCAATGGCCAGCAATCACTGAGTTTTAATAGTTGCTAGTTTTGCAACAGATTGTGTTCAGAGTTGAACGTAAGTTTATTCAAAGTAAATATTTAATGTAGTCAGTTGTGTTTTTTAGGCATCAATGTTATTTATTACAGTAATTCAGTTGGCTTATTACAGTATTCATTTAGTTTATTTCATTTTTCACTAGGACTTAGTCCTTTGTTTAATACGACCAACTTGCATATTTCAGCCCTTTAAGACCAAAGTACACAAGTGGTAATGATGTATTAGTGTAAGGGAAATAGGGCGGAAGGGAAGGAGCTATCTCTTTGAGAAGCTCTGTCCCGTAGGCCAGAGCTTCCCAATGGGATTGATAGTTAGTATAAAATGCTATCTGCTAGTGTCCTATACCTCATATGGGATAGGATCAACAGCAGGTTAGCATTTGGCAGCAGAGGATTTATTTCGGATGGAAGGGTGACTCTAAGAGAGTTCTATTGTTTATACTGAGAATTTCTCAGTTAGGGGGTTTTTATATAGGTTTATAGGAGTGGGGGAGGTGGGTTAAATATTTATTTTACATGCACGCAGACATGTATGTTACTTATAATCTGCAAGAGTCACGATTACCATAACATAAGCATATGTTGCATTAATGGGAATCACGACAGCCTAGAGAATACAATTAGAGTTATAATTATATTTTCTTATATTTATATTTATACAGCTTAGTTTTTATTGATTCTTAATGATATTCTTAATTAAACTGAAGCAGGGTTCCCATTGACGGATTCTTCCGGGATAGTTTTCCGATCCAAGGTCATGGCGTGGTATTAGAGCATAGATCCAATAGCAGATAGCAGCATCGGGTCATGTTTTATTTCCTTGATTGGACACAATACGTGAACATGGCTTTGTATTTGTGCATAAATCCAAAAGCAGTTAGCAGGATCAGGTCTGTTAGAAACATAGATGCCATGTTTATTTCCATGATTGCATAGGCTAGAATCGGATGGCAACGTCAGCTCTAATAGACACAATAATTGCCATGTTTATTTCCTTAATTGGACACTGTGGAGAGCAGAAAAATAATTATTATATTGGGTATTTGTTTTTTGCTAATTTAGTTAGTAATTAGTATTATTTGGCCATGTATGTTATTATAAAATAGGCAAGTTGTCCTGCTATGAGTATGTGCATTCCAGATTATGTTGTCTCCTTTTGAGAGAGTTTTGAGTGAGTTGTTGATAGAAATTATTTGAATGCGATAAAGTTATTTTAATTTTGTAATTTGGGTACAGGGGTAACTTGAAAAACAGAAGCTAATTGAACAATTTGGAGTGTAATTATTTTAGTTTATTTAAAGGAAGTCAGAGCAACTCCTGAGGGTGAACAAAATGATGTATAAAATTAGATATAATTGAATCGATTCTTTTTAAGGCTAGATGGACAGGGAGCACTCAGTAAAGCATTTATGAATGCAGAGAAAGTAAGGCTTTTATTCTTTGTTAATATTAATATTCTTTTATTTAATTGATAATTTAATTTAGTGGTACAGATGCCACAGGAGTAATAGTGAATTAGGTAGTATGAATAGTTTAAGGTGTTTTTATGTTTATTTCAAGATTGGATTTTAAGAGAGTCAAGTGACTCCCGGTGGCATTGTACAAAAACAGATGTCGTTAGATTATTGCTAGGTGTATCTATCTGGGCTAAATGGCCGTGCTTTTGTTAGTTAATTAGTACATTAGTTATAATTGTTATTGTATTGATAATTGAGTAGAAGTTTTGGAGGCATCCTTCTGAAGTAGTTTTCCGATCCTTGGTTGGACAATTAATTGTAATTGCGATTGCAATATATGATGAAGTAGGAGAGGTTTAAGAGGCATCCTTCTGAAGTAATTTTCCGATCCGTGAACATGGCTTTGTATTAGAGCATAAATCCAAAGCAGTTAGCAGCATCAGGACTGCTAGAAACCATTAATGTCATGTTTATTTCCAAGATTGAACACTGAGGGAGAAAGAATAATTAGTTCAGGTATTTATAGGTAGTTTGATGTAATTAGTATTTTGTTTTAATTTTAATTGGCCATGGGTGACACAGTGCAATAGGATTATTTGTTGCTGTGTAAATGCCTCGCTTTGGGTTTATGGATTGGGAAAGGGTCTCTGAAAAGCTGCTAAGTTGAGACTTTTATGTTTATCAGGTTTATGATTCTTATAAAATTCAGAGGCTTTAATTTCTAAGTGCAGTCCTCCCAGGAGGCGACAGAATTAATCAAAAATATTTAAGCGGCAGACTCGCGCCGGAGCATCCCTGTTCAGAGCGTTTACTCTTTGCAAGGAAGCCTCAGATTTGGTATTTTTTTTTTTTTTTTTTCTTGGTTTCGGGTGCCCATTCGGATGGTTATCGCGGCATGTAGCTCTTAGCTTGAGCTTTATCCGTCAGTTGCAGGAGAACAATCACGGGTTTAGTAACATGAGACCCACTTCTTCCCCATAAGCCTGGTGTTAGGATCAGGTTTTGGAGTGCATCGGGTCAGCACGTGGGTATTTCAGGCAGCATTGGGAAGGCTAGAGGCCAGATCAGCCATACCGCCGCACTGATGCTTGGGCAGCAGAGCAGTGTTTTAGTATGGCTTCCTTGGTCTAACTATTTTTATTTTAATGCTTATTTCAGGTAGGGTGGATTTTTGGGTGTCACTGGTTATTTTGATTGGGTTAGTGGCATAGGAATGTGGCTCTAGGCCTCTCATTATGATTTATTTCAGATAGGTTGAGATTAGGCAATGGCCAGCAATCACTGAGTTTTAATTTTTTTTTTTTTTTTCTTGGTTTCGGGTGCCCATTCGGATGGTTATCGCGGCATGTAACTCTTAGCTTGAGCTTTATCCGTCGGTTGCAGGAGAACAATCACGGGTTTAGTAACATGAGACCCACTTCTTCCCCAAAAGCCTGGTGTTAGGATCAGGTTTTGGAGTGCATCGGGTCAGCACGTGAGTATTTCAGGCAGCACTGGGAAGGCTAGAGGCCAGATCAGCCATACCGCCGCACTGATGCTTGGGCAGCAGAGCAGTGTTTTAGTATGGCTTCCTTGGTCTAACTATTTTTATTTTAATGCTTATTTCAGGTAGGGTAAATTTTTGGGTGTCACTGGTTATTTTGATTGGGTTAGTGGCATAGGAATGTGGCTCTAGGCCTCTCATTATGATTTATTTCAGATAGGTTGAGATTAGGCAATGGCCAGCAATCACTGAGTGTTAATAGTTGCTAGTTTTGCAACTGATTGTGTTCAGAGTTGAACGTAAGTATATTCAAAGTAAATATTTAATGTAGTCAGTTGTGTTTTTTAGGCATCAATGTTATTTATTTCAGTAATTCAGTTGGCTTATTACAGTATTCATTTAGATTATTTCATTTTTCACTAGGACTTAGTCCTTTGTTTAATACGACTAACTTGCATATTTCAGCCTTTTAAGACCAAAGTACACAAGTGGTAATAATGTATTAGTGTAAGGGAAATAAGGCGGAAGGGAGGAGCTATCTCTTTGAGAAACTCTGTCCCGTAGGCCAGAGTTTCTCAAAGGAATTGTTAGTTAGTTTAAAAAATGCTATCCGCTAGTGTTCTATACCTCACATGGGCTAGGAGCAACAGCAGGTTAGCATTTGGCAGCACAGGATTTATTTCAGATGGAAGGGTGACTCTAAAAGAGTTCTATTGTTTATACTGGGAATTTCTCAGTTAGGAGGTTTTTATATAGGTTTTTAGGAGTGTGGGAGGGGGGAGGGGGGGGGGGGGAAGGGTGCATAAGTGCGGATAACCGCATGCATGTTGTATTCCTATCCGTAAGAGTCAAGACCACTACAACACAAACACATGTTGCAGCATTAGTAATCATGACTCTGACCAATTATATTTCAAAACATTTAAATGGATTTTAGACAGACAGTTCACTGCATTGTAAACATACAGTGGGTAAATATAATGTAAATATCAGAGAAAAATAAGCGGACAACGGACACGCGACAAAGTGATAAAGGACAGAGTGAAGGAAAGTATATTAACGGACGCTATATAAATGACGCTGTCGCCGTCGCAGAGAGCATATTTCTATTATGAGGGACTGAAATAGCTGAAAGAATGTATGCGCTATTGATGTGAGCAGGTAAAAAGACAAACAAAACAAAACCATAATGAAGAGATCGTTTTTTAATATGCTTGAATATGTGTAATGGTAGACATCAGTATAAATGGTGTGTGCTGCAATTGCCGATTACTGCATTGTAAACATACAGTGGGTAAATATAATGTAAATATCAGAGAAAAATAAGCGGACAACGGACACGCGACAAAGTGATAAAGGACAGAGTGAAGGAAAGTATATTAACGGACGCTATATAAATGACGCTGTCGCCCTTGTTGCCAACGCCAGCCAAGCCAATGCCAATTTCAGTGTATGTATATGTATATGATTTTTTATATACATATGTATTATTAATTTATTTAAATGAACAAAATTCCCTATTTTATTTATTAAAATTCTTTAGCTATGGCAGATGGTAAGTATAATTGATTTAATTTTGATTTATTTCAGCTAATATGTATGCGCATTATTATATTTATATATATGCATGTATGTATGAGTGTGTGTATGCATGCAGACGACCGGCAGGACAGCCGGCTCGACACACATACACACACACACACACACAATTTAACAATGGAAAAATATTAATTAAACAATTTAAGTCAGAACAGACTCAACGATATAATTGAGAAGCAGTAATTAATTTAATAATTCACTGCTAGAAATATTCAAATATTTATTAAACTGTATTTATTTCGCAAATTTGCGACACATTAACACATTGGCATATTGACATTATTGTCGTTGCATATATTTATGAACACTATTAATTATATTATTTATATTTGTTTGGCACTGGCAGCCCAATTATATATTACATTTGAAGCGCGCGCGGAGCTGATGCGTTTTTTTTTTTCTTGGTTTCGGGTGCCCATTCGGATGGTTATCGCGGCATGTAACTCTTAGCTTGAGCTTTATCCGTTTTTTTTTTTTCTTGGTTTCGGGTGCCCATTCGGATGGTTATCGCGGCATGTAACTCTTAGCTTGAGCTTTATCCGTCGGTTGCAGGAGAACAATCACGGGTTTAGTAACATGAGACCCACTTCTTCCCCAAAAGCCTGGTGTTAGGATCAGGTTTTGGAGTGCATCGGGTCAGCACGTGAGTATTTCAGGCAGCACTGGGAAGGCTAGAGGCCAGATCAGCCATACCGCCGCACTGATGCTTGGGCAGCAGAGCAGTGTTTTAGTATGGCTTCCTTGGTCTAACTATTTTTATTTTAATGCTTATTTCAGGTAGGGTAAATTTTTGGGTGTCACTGGTTATTTTGATTGGGTTAGTGGCATAGGAATGTGGCTCTAGGCCTCTCATTATGATTTATTTCAGATAGGTTGAGATTAGGCAATGGCCAGCAATCACTGAGTGTTAATAGTTGCTAGTTTTGCAACTGATTGTGTTCAGAGTTGAACGTAAGTATATTCAAAGTAAATATTTAATGTAGTCAGTTGTGTTTTTTAGGCATCAATGTTATTTATTTCAGTAATTCAGTTGGCTTATTACAGTATTCATTTAGATTATTTCATTTTTCACTAGGACTTAGTCCTTTGTTTAATACGACTAACTTGCATATTTCAGCCTTTTAAGACCAAAGTACACAAGTGGTAATAATGTATTAGTGTAAGGGAAATAAGGCGGAAGGGAGGAGCTATCTCTTTGAGAAACTCTGTCCCGTAGGCCAGAGTTTCTCAAAGGAATTGTTAGTTAGTTTAAAATATGCTATCCGCTAGTGTTCTATACCTCACATGGGCTAGGAGCAACAGCAGGTTAGCATTTGGCAGCACAGGATTTATTTCAGATGGAAGGGTGACTCTAAAAGAGTTCTATTGTTTATACTGGGAATTTCTCAGTTAGGAGGTTTTTATATAGGTTTTTAGGAGTGTGGGAGGGGGGAGGGGGGGGGGGGGGGGGAAGGGTGCATAAGTGCGGATAACCGCATGCATGTTGTATTCCTATCCGTAAGAGTCAAGACCACTACAACACAAACACTTTTTTTTTTTTTCTTGGTTTCGGGTGCCCATTCGGATGGTTATCGCGGCATGTAGCTCTTAGCTTGAGCTTTATCCGTCGGTTGCAGGAGAACAATCACGGGTTTAGTAACATGAGACCCACTTCTTCCCCATAAGCCTGGTGTTAGGATCAGGTTTTGGAGTGCATCGGGTCAGCACGTGGGTATTTCAGGCAGCATTGGGAAGGCTAGAGGCCAGATCAGCCATACCGCCGCACTGATGCTTGGGCAGCAGAGCAGTGTTTTAGTATGGCTTCCTTGGTCTAACTATTTTTATTTTAATGCTTATTTCAGGTAGGGTGGATTTTTGGGTGTCACTGGTTATTTTGATTGGGTTAGTGGCATAGGAATGTGGCTCTAGGCCTCTCATTATGATTTATTTCAGATAGGTTGAGATTAGGCAATGGCCAGCAATCACTGAGTTTTAATAGTTGCTAGTTTTGCAACAGATTGTGTTCAGAGTTGAACGTAAGTTTATTCAAAGTAAATATTTAATGTAGTCAGTTGTGTTTTTTAGGCATCAATGTTATTTATTACAGTAATTCAGTTGGCTTATTACAGTATTCATTTAGTTTATTTCATTTTTCACTAGGACTTAGTCCTTTGTTTAATACGACCAACTTGCATATTTCAGCCCTTTAAGACCAAAGTACACAAGTGGTAATGATGTATTAGTGTAAGGGAAATAGGGCGGAAGGGAAGGAGCTATCTCTTTGAGAAGCTCTGTCCCGTAGGCCAGAGCTTCCCAATGGGATTGATAGTTAGTATAAAATGCTATCTGCTAGTGTCCTATACCTCATATGGGATAGGATCAACAGCAGGTTAGCATTTGGCAGCAGAGGATTTATTTCGGATGGAAGGGTGACTCTAAGAGAGTTCTATTGTTTATACTGAGAATTTCTCAGTTAGGGGGTTTTTATATAGGTTTATAGGAGTGGGGGAGGTGGGTTAAATATTTATTTTACATGCACGCAGACATGTATGTTACTTATAATCTGCAAGAGTCACGATTACCACAACATAAGCATATGTTGCATTAATGGGAATCACGACAGCCTAGAGAATACAATTAGAGTTATAATTATATTTTCTTATATTTATATTTATACAGCTTAGTTTTTATTGATTCTTAATGATATTCTTAATTAAACTGAAGCAGGGTTCCCATTGACGGATTCTTCCGGGATAGTTTTCCGATCCAAGGTCATGGCGTGGTATTAGAGCATAGATCCAATAGCAGATAGCAGCATCGGGTCATGTTTTATTTCCTTGATTGGACACAATACGTGAACATGGCTTTGTATTTGTGCATAAATCCAAAAGCAGTTAGCAGGATCAGGTCTGTTAGAAACATAGATGCCATGTTTATTTCCATGATTGCATAGGCTAGAATCGGATGGCAACGTCAGCTCTAATAGACACAATAATTGCCATGTTTATTTCCTTATTTGGACACTGTGGAGAGCAGAAAAATAATTATTATATTGGGTATTTGTTTTTTGCTAATTTAGTTAGTAATTAGTATTATTTGGCCATGTATGTTATTATAAAATAGGCAAGTTGTCCTGCTATGAGTATGTGCATTCCAGATTATGTTGTCTCCTTTTGAGAGAGTTTTGAGTGAGTTGTTGATAGAAATTATTTGAATGCGATAAAGTTATTTTAATTTTGTAATTTGGGTACAGGGGTAACTTGAAAAACAGAAGCTAATTGAACAATTTGGAGTGTAATTATTTTAGTTTATTTAAAGGAAGTCAGAGCAACTCCTGAGGGTGAACAAAATGATGTATAAAATTAGATATAATTGAATCGATTCTTTTTAAGGCTAGATGGACAGGGAGCACTCAGTAAAGCATTTATGAATGCAGAGAAAGTAAGGCTTTTATTCTTTGTTAATATTAATATTCTTTTATTTAATTGATAATTTAATTTAGTGGTACAGATGCCACAGGAGTAATAGTGAATTAGGTAGTATGAATAGTTTAAGGTGTTTTTATGTTTATTTCAAGATTGGATTTTAAGAGAGTCAAGTGACTCCCGGTGGCATTGTACAAAAACAGATGTCGTTAGATTATGGCTAGGTGTATCTATCTGGGCTAAATGGCCGTGCTTTTGTTAGTTAATTAGTACATTAGTTATAATTGTTATTGTATTGATAATTGAGTAGAAGTTTTAGAGGCATCCTTCTGAAGTAGTTTTCCGATCCTTGGTTGGACAATTTATTGTAATTGCGATTGCAATATATGATGAAGTAGGAGAGGTTTAAGAGGCATCCTTCTGAAGTAATTTTCCGATCCGTGAACATGGCTTTGTATTAGAGCATAAATCCAAAGCAGTTAGCAGCATCAGGACTGCTAGAAACCATTAATGTCATGTTTATTTCCAAGATTGAACACTGAGGGAGAAAGAATAATTAGTTCAGGTATTTATAGGTAGTTTGATGTAATTAGTATTTTGTTTTAATTTTAATTGGCCATGGGTGACACAGTGCAATAGGATTATTTGTTGCTGTGTAAATGCCTCGCTTTGGGTTTATGGATTGGGAAAGGGTCTCTGAAAAGCTGCTAAGTTGAGACTTTTATGTTTATCAGGTTTATGATTCTTATAAAATTCAGAGGCTTTAATTTCTAAGTGCAGTCCTCCCAGGAGGCGACAGAATTAATCAAAAATATTTAAGCGGCAGACTCGCGCCGGAGCATCCCTGTTCAGAGCGTTTACTCTTTGCAAGGAAGCCTCAGATTTGGTATAGCCAGAGGCTAAATATCATCATAGGCATGTTACCCCAACACGAATATGTGCATTCAGGATTCTGCTGTCGCGTCCTGAGAGAGCTATGAGAAGGAGATACTAGAATACAGAAGAGTATACTTTTGTACATTTGCTATAGTTAGATTATTGGTTATAATTAAATTTCAATTAAGTAATTTGGGTGCCAGGGTAACTTGGTAAGAAGTTAATTAATTTAGAGTATTTTATTTTATTTTGGGTTGGATTAGAGGGAGTCGAAGTGACTCCTGAAGGCGTTGTACAAAAGCAGATTTAGTAGGGTTGTTACTTTGTGTATATAATTTAGGCTGTGCACTCTCATGCCCATGGCCATGCTTGGGTTATTTAATTTAGTAATTTGGTTGTAATTAATGTTATATTGTATAATAGAGGAGGGAGAGTTTGGAAGGCGTTCTTCTGGAATAGTTTTTCGATTCAGTGTCTTAACGTCATATTGGAGCTTATGACTAGAATCGAATGGCAACGTCAGCTCTAATAGGACCCATAACTTCCATGTTTATTCATTAATTGGACATGAAGTAGTTTTCCGATCCTTGGTTGGACAATTAATCGTAATTGTGATTGCATTATATGATGAAGTGGGAGAGGTTTATTGGAGACATCCTTCTGAAGTAGTTTTCCGAACCGAGAACATGGCTTGTATTAGAGAATAAATCCAAATCAGTTAGCAGCATCAGGACTGCTAGAATCCATAAATGCCATGTTTATTTCTATGACTTAACAGGCTAGCATTAAATGGCAACGTCAGCTCCAGTAGACATCAAAACTGTCATGTTTATTTCACAAGTTGGACACTGTGGAAGGGAGAAAAAGAATTATTAGTTTGGGTATTTGTATTTTGTTTATGTTTAATATAGTTAGTAATTAACATTATTTGGCCATAAGTATTACTATCATCATAGGCATGTTGCCCTGCTAAGAGTGCATTAAGGGTTATGTTGTCACCTTTTGAGAGGGCAAATAATAGAACACTTTGATTGCAATAGTGTTAATTTAATCCTGTAATTTAGGTACAGGTGTAACTTGAAAAACAGAAGCTAACTGAACAATTTGGAGTGTAATTATTTTAGTTTATTTAAAGGAAGTCAGAGCAACTCCTGAAGGTGAACAAAATGATGTATAAAATTAGATATAATTGAATCGATTCTTTTTAAGGCTAGATGGACAGGGAGCACTCAGTAAAGCATTTATGAATGCAGAGAAAGTGAGGCTTTTATTCTTTGTTAATATTAATATTCTTTTATTTAATTGATAATTTAATTTAGTGGTACAGATGCCACAGGAGTAATAGTGAATTAGGTAGTATGAATAGTTTAAGGTGTTTTTATGTTTATTTCAAGATTGGATTTTAAGGGAGTCAAGTGACTCCCGGTGGCATTGTACAAAAAACAGATATCGTTAGATTATGGTTAGGTGTATCAGTCTGGGCTAAATGGCCGTGCTTTAGTTAGTTAATTAGTACATTAGTTATAATTGTTATTGTATTGATAATTGAGTAGAAGTTTTTTGGAGGCATCCTTCTGAAGTAGTTTTCCGATCCTTGGTTGGACAATTAATTGTAATTGCGATTGCAATATATGATGAAGTAGGAGAGGTTTAAGAGGCATCCTTCTGAAGTAATTTTCCGATCCGTGAACATGGCTTTGTATTAGAGCGTAAATCCAGAGCAGTTAGCAGCATCAGGACTGCTAGAATCCATTAATACCATGTTTATTTCCAAGATTGAACACTGGGGGAGAAATAATAATTAGTTCAGGTATTTATAGGTAGTTTGATGTAATTAGTATTTTGTTTTAATTGGCCATGGGTGACACAGTGCAATAGGATTATTTGTTGCTGTGTAAATGCCTCGCTTTGGGTTTATGGACTGGGAAAGGGTCTCTGAAAAGCTGCTAAGTTGAGACTTTTATGTTTATCAGGTTTATGATTCTTATAAAATTCAGAGGCTTTAATTTCTAAGTGCAGTCCTCCCAGGAGGCGACAGAATTAATCAAAAATATTTAAGCGGCAGACTCGCGCCGGAGCATCCCTGTTCAGAGCGTTTACTCTTTGCAAGGAAGCCTCAGATTTGGTATAGCCAGAGGCTAAATATCATCATAGGCATGTTACCCCAACACGAATATGTGCATTCAGGATTCTGCTGTCGCGTCCTGAGAGAGCTATGAGAAGGAGATACTAGAATACAGAAGAGTATACTTTTGTACATTTGCTATAATTAGATTATTGGTTATAATTAAATTTCAATTAAGTAATTTGGGTGCCAGGGTAACTTGGTAAGAAGTTAATTAATTTAGAGTATTTTATTTTAGGTTGGATTGGAGGGAGTCGAAGTGACTCCTGAAGGCATTGTACAAAGCAGATTTAGTAGGGTTATTACTTTGTGTATATAATTAGGCTGTGCACTCTTATGCCCATGGCCATGCTTGGGTTATTTAATTTAGTAATTTGATTGTAATTAATGTTTTATTGTATAATAGAGGAGGGAGAGTTTGGAAGGCGTTCTTCTGGAATAGTTTTTCGATTCGGTGTCTTAACGTCATATTGGAGCTTATGACTAGAATCGAATGGCAACGTCAGCTCTAATAGGACCCATAACTTCCATGTTTATTCATTAATTGGACATGAAGTAGTTTTCCGATCCTTGGTTGGACAATTAATCGTAATTGTGATTGCATTATATGATGAAGTGGGAGAGGTTTATTGGAGACATCCTTCTGAAGTAGTTTTCCGAACCGAGAACATGGCTTGTATTAGAGAATAAATCCAAATCAGTTAGCAGCATCAGGACTGCTAGAATCCATAAATGCCATGTTTATTTCTATGACTTAACAGGCTAGCATTAAATGGCAACGTCAGCTCCAGTAGACATCAAAACTGTCATGTTTATTTCACAAGTTGGACACTGTGGAAGGGAGAAAAAGAATTATTAGTTTGGGTATTTGTATTTTGTTTATGTTTAATATAGTTAGTAATTAACATTATTTGGCCATAAGTATTACTATCATCATAGGCATGTTGCCCTGCTAAGAGTGCATTAAGGGTTATGTTGTCACCTTTTGAGAGGGCAAATAATAGAACACTTTGATTGCAATAGTGTTAATTTAATCCTGTAATTTAGGTACAGGTGTAACTTGAAAAACAGGAGCTAACTGAACAATTTGGAGTGTAATTATTTTAGTTTATTTAAAGGAAGTCAGAGCAACTCCTGAAGGTGAACAAAATGATGTATAAAATTAGATATAATTGAATCGATTCTTTTTAAGGCTAGATGGACAGGGAGCACTCAGTAAAGCATTTATGAATGCAGAGAAAGTGAGGCTTTTATTCTTTGTTAATATTAATATTCTTTTATTTAATTGATAATTTAATTTAGTGGTACAGATGCCACAGGAGTAATAGTGAATTAGGTAGTATGAATAGTTTAAGGTGTTTTTATGTTTATTTCAAGATTGGATTTTAAGGGAGTCAAGTGACTCCCGGTGGCATTGTACAAAAAACAGATATCGTTAGATTATGGCTAGGTGTATCAGTCTGGGCTAAATGGCCGTGCTTTAGTTAGTTAATTAGTACATTAGTTATAATTGTTATTGTATTGATAATTGAGTAGAAGTTTTTTGGAGGCATCCTTCTGAAGTAGTTTTCCGATCCTTGGTTGGACAATTAATTGTAATTGCGATTGCAATATATGATGAAGTAGGAGAGGTTTAAGAGGCATCCTTCTGAAGTAATTTTCCGATCCGTGAACATGACTTTGTATTAGAGCATAAATCCAAAGCAGTTAGCAGCATCAGGACTGCTAGAATTCATTAATGCCATGTTTATTTCCAAGATTGAACACTGAGGGAGAAAGAATAATTAGTTCAGGTATTTATAGGTAGTTTGATGTAATTAGTATTTTGTTTTAATTGGCCATGGGTGACACAGTGCAATAGGATTATTTGTTGCTGTGTAAATGCCTCGCTTTGGGTTTGTGGACTGGGAAAGGGTCTCTGAAAAGCTGCTAAGTTGAGACTTTTATATTTATCAGGTTTATGATTCTTATAAAATTCAGAGGCTTTAATTTTTAAGTGCAGTCCTCCCAGGAGGCGACAGAATTAATCAAAAATATTTAAGCAGCAGACTCGCGCCGGAGCATCCCTGTTCAGAGCGTTTACTCTTTGCAAGGAAGCCTCAGATTTGGTATAGCCAGAGGCTAAATATCATCATAGGCATGTTACCCCAACACGAATATGTGCATTCAGGATTCTGCTGTCGCGTCCTGAGAGAGCTATAAGAAGGAGATACTAGAATACAGTAAAGTATACTTTTGTACTTTTGCTATAGTTAGATATTAGTTAATTAAATTTAAATTAAGTAATTTGGGTGCCAGGGTAACTTGGTAAGAAGTTAATTAATTTAGAGTATTTTATTTTAAGTTGGATTAGAGGGAGTCGAAGTGACTCCTGAAGGCATTGTACAAAAGCAGATTTATTAGGGTTATTACTTTGTGTATATAATTTAGGCTGTGCACTCTCATGCCCATGGCCATGCTTGGGTTATTTAATTTAGTAATTTGATTGTAATTAATGTTTTATTGTATAATAGAGGAGGGAGAGTTTGGAAGGCGTTCTTCTGGAATAGTTTTTTGATTCAGTGTCTTAACGTCGTATTGGAGCTTATGACTAGAATCGAATGGCAACGTCAGCTATAATAGGACCCATAACTTCCATGTTTATACATTAATTGGACATGAAGTAGTTTTCCGATCCTTGGTTGGATAATTAATTATAATTGCGATTGCATTATATGATGAAGTAGGAGAGATTTAAGAGGCATCCTTCTGAAGTAATTTTCCAATCCATGAACATGGCTTTGTATTAGAGTATAAATCCAGAGCAGTTAGCAGCATCAGGACTGCTAGAATCCATTAATGCCATGTTTATTTCCAAGATTGAAAAAGTGTTTATTCTATAATTGGACATGGGGTATTTTTCCGATCCTTAGTTGGACAGCCAACTGTAATTGTATAATAAGATGAAGCAGGAGAGGCCTTGGAGGCATTCCACTGAAGTAGTTTTCCGATCAAAGAACATGGCTTTGTATTAGAGCATAAGTCCAAATCAGTTAGTAGCATAAGGACTGCTAGAATCCATAATTGCCATGTTTATTTCCATGATTAAACAGGCCGTAATCGAATGGCAACGTCAGCTCTAATAGACACCATAATTGCCATGCCCATTTCCTTAATTGGACACTGTGGAAGGGAGAAAAAATAATTATTATATTGGGTATTTGTTTTTTGTTTAATTTAGTTAATAATTAGTATTGTTTGGCCATATATGTTATTATCAAAATAGGCATGTGAATTCAGGAATATGTTGTCACCTTTTGAAAGAGATTTTAATAGAAGTTATTTGAATGCGATAAAGTTATTTCAATTCTGTAATTTGAGTAAAGGGGAACTTGGAAATCAGAGGTAAATTAGGCAACTTGGAAGGTAGTTATTTTAGATTGTTTAATGGAAGTCAGAGTGACTCCTGAAGGTGAACAAAATAAGGTATGAGAGCAGGTTTAATTAAATTGTTGCTTTATAAGGGTAGTTGGACTGAGAGCGCACAGAAGAGAAAGTTAGGCGTTTTTGCTTTATTAATATTAATGTTCTTTTATTTAATTAATAATTTTTAATAAATAATATTTTAATAAATCAGATTACGCAATAGTAATAGTGAATTAGGTAATATTGATAATTAAGGTGTATTTAGATTTATATTAAGGTAGGAATAGAGGGAGTCAAGTGACTCCCGATGGAAATGTACAAAAAAAAAATCTTTAGATTATGTCTAAGTGAATCTAGGCTAAATGGCCGTGCTTAAGTTAGTTAATTAGTACATTAGTTAATTGTTATTGTGTTGTATAATTGAATAGGAGGAATTTTGGAGGCATCCTTCTGCAGTAGTTTTCCGATCCATGGAAATGGCTTTGTATTAGAGCATGAATCCAAAGGCAGTTAGCAGCAGTTTGTCTGCTAGAAGCAATAAGTGCTATGTCCATTGCCATGATTGAACAGGCTAGAATTGAATGGCAACGTCAGCTCTAATAGACACCAAAATTGCCATGTTTATTTCGTAAGTTGGACACACGAGGGGTAAGTAGTAGCATCAGGCCTGACAGAGACAAAACAGGGCATACTTTATTCCATTGATGAACTCTGTTGGGAGAGAAAGGAAAGAAGAGCAATTAGTGTGGGTATTAATGATTTGTTTATGTTGTTAGTTTGCCCATAGAAATGGCGCATCTAAGGCGTTTGTATCAGCTTATTATGCAATTGGAGCTTGCTTTGGGACATTGGACCGAGAAAAAGGTCTCTGGAAATTGTAAATTAATTGATATTTGGTTAACTACTGTTAGTTGTAGGGGACTGGAGATTTAACACCGCAGTCCTCTTAATAGCAGTAGGGGAAAAATAGGTGTGTTTTATATTTTAATTTTTGTTTTAAGCGGCAGAATCGCTTTGAGAATAACTAGGTAAGAGGATTTGTGCTTGGTTAGGATGCCTCAGATTTGGTTTAGCCGCTGGCTAGTTATCATCATAGGCATACTTGTTTTGACCCTATTTTGTGGCTTTCTTTTTGAGTAATCCCATATTGGGAGATGTTTTTGGAGGAAGGGAGGTTGATCTGCTGTGATTTAAGTTATTGAAATAAATTATTAGAAGATTAGGTAGGGAATTTAATTTTGCTTTAATTTAGCTTGTGTAACTGGGGGCAACAAAGCCTAAGTTGCACTATTTAGTTGTTAGTAATTGATCTTTTGGGGCTGTATCCTGTTTTTGTGGTAAGACCCAGTGTATCATGCTCGTCCAGGCTTAGTTCAGTTGCATGCATGGTACGTCCTTTTTATTTGCTCAATGCTGCAATATATGAAGAGAAATGATTATCTTGGCCATGTATTTGGTTTGCGAATGTGTAAGTCAGTTGGATACCATCTACGCACTCTACGAAGGATAGTGTTGTTAGCCGGAGCCAGTTTTACTGACAGGGGGTTAGTGTGTTTAAGGAGACGATCATTGTGTCTACTACCATGCAGGTTAATGATTTCCCATAGGAATGGGATGCCTAGGTTTCTATGTAGGTCATTGGTTCGAATAAAAAGGGGAGAAGATACTATTGTTCTCAGACATTTGTTTTGAATAATTTGTATCCTATTTATTTGCAGATCTGTGGCTGTACCCCATACCACCATGCCATATTGCCAAATGGGTGCTATTATTTGCGTGTATATTATTTTTTTATTATTTAGGGAAAGTTTATTGCTGGTTAGAAGCCATTTATATTTGTCCAGTTTCTTTTTAATTATGGAACATGTAACCGAGATATGCTTAGAAAAGGTGAGTTTTCTGTCTAAATGAAGGCCTAAATACTTGACTATTGGATTTTGAGGAATCTGCACACCGCTGAAGGTTACAGTGGGACAGGTGCCCTCTTTGAGGGTGAAGGTCATGTGGTTGGATTTGGAGCTGTTAATTAATATTTTCCATTTCGTACACCATCTGTTTATTAGATCCAATTGTCTTTGTGTCCTGATCGAAGCACTTTCCAAGTGAGAGTCAGAGAATATAATTGCAGTGTCGTCTGCAAAGGTAGCTGTGAGGGAAGACGAAGTATTTGTCGTAGGCATATCAGAAGTGTATATGGTGTATAGCATGGGGCCTAAGACGCTGCCCTGCGGGACTCCTGCTTGGATATTTCTGATTGAAGAGAATGTTCCTTTGTCGGCTATGGAGAATTTCCTGTTTTCTAGGTAGGAACGAAAGATTTTGTAAAGGGATGTGGAGAGACACTCACTTAGTTTGTAAAGTAGGCCTTCCAACCAGACCCTGTCGAAAGCCTGTTGGACATCTAGGAAGACCGCCGAGGAGTAGTTATTCCTATCAAAGGAACGTAAAATGAAATCGACAATTCTGTGAGCTTGTTCTGGTGTTCCATGACCACGTCGAAAGCCGAATTGATGATTTGGAATAATTCCACTATCACTAATTTCATTTAGGGCTCTAGCATATAATATTTTTTCAAAAACTTTGGACATGGTAGGGAGGAGGCTAATTGGGCGATAAGAGTCGGGGCTGCTAGTTGGCTTATTAGGCTTAAGGATCATGGTGATATGGGCGTACTTCCATTGCGTAGGAAAATAGGAGAGTCTAAGCATGACATTGAACAAGACCGCCATGTATAATTTTGCTTTTATTGGTAGGGCTTTAAGAGCACGCCCATCTATATGGTCATGGCCAGGGGCTTTTTTGTTCTTTAGGGATTTTATTATTCGGCAGACTTCTTGGTATGTAGCGTGCCTTATTGGTCTGTTGGGGCCGATTGAAGGGTGTTCGTGTGAAGAAGAGCGAACACTGTCTAGGATCTGGGCAGTGCTTTCGTCATCTGGAATGTTGTGAGGAGTGAATCTTTTTTCAATATTGTTAGCGAAGCTTTCTACAATTTCCCTAAGGGAGCGGCACCAGATGCCATGTTCATTGACTATTGAGTGGCAAGGAAGTGTTTGTTTTTTAATACTGTTGGTGATTTTCCATAGGCTGTATCCCGAGCTTTTATATATATCAGCATGTGTTAGCTTGTTGTCGTAGTATTGTTTTCGTACTTGGTTTAATTTCCTACGCAGTTTATGAGTGAGAAATTGCCAGTTGGCAAAGGCTTGGGGGGATCTAGAGCGTATATAAATTTTTCTTGCTGTCCTTTTTTGAGAGATAATCCTGCGAATTTCTGGATTGAGATAGTTAGGAGAATTTACTAAGCTGTGACGATTAGTAGTATTAGAGGGAATGGTTGAGGTTTCCGCAGAGTGTTGTATTAATTCAGTGAATTTAGATAGGGCGTAATCAATATCTTCTTTGGTGCGCAGTTCTATATTTAGATATATTCTATCCTCTATTTTTTTTCGAAATAATTTTAGGTCAGTATTACGTGTTATGAGCATTTTTCTAGGGGGGTACTGAGTTAGCTAGGACTCCTATTTTTATTAGCAAGGGTAGGTGATCACTATTTAGTTCAATTAATCTTTTTATTACGAGTTCATTGGTAGGGATTCCTTGATATATAGCGAAATCTATGATAGAGGGGGTGGCATGGCTAGCAGGGTAGTGTGTGGGCTGGCCTGGAGAGAGAACTTCCATGCAATTTGAATTTAATATAATATTAGCTAAGCAAGTACCTCTTGGACAAGCTCTAGAGCTGCCCCAGAGTCGATTTTTAGCATTCCAGTCCCCGACCACTAGAAATTTTTGACCTAGGCTGCAGAGGTATTCTGAGAAAACTGTTTCTCTAATTGGAGCAGAAGGGGGACAGTAGACAGCTGCAATACATATATATCCTATATTAGTGCTTACTGTTATTGAGACTGAATGTATTAAGTTATTTGATATTTCCTGATGAGATTGATGTATTATTTTGTTATGGATGAGTACGGCAGCACCACCAGTGTGGGAATTCCCACCAGGAGAATTTGCAAAATAGGCATTATAGCCTTGTATTTTTATGTGATTTTGCGTGCGAGATGTTGCATGGGTTTCGCAAATAAGCATTATGTCAATGTGATGCATACGCATGAAGGCTTCTAGTTCTCTAATTTTTCTTGAAACGCCATTGGCATTCCAAGAAGCAATACTCAGTCCTATTGTGCTAGCCATTGTTCTTGTTATTTTGATTAGTTATTCTATTTAGATTATGTATTTTAGGGGTAGGGGCGAATGACACTGTACATTTGCTTGGTGCAATATGAAGTGGCCCATTTTTAGGTTCAATAATTTGTGAGATTTTTTCGAGAAGGACATTTTGGGAGGAGGCTAAATTTTTAATAATTGTCATGATTTCACTTAGGTTAGGCTCAGTGCTGTTGCCAGCTGTACTCATGGTTGGTTCTGATAAGGAAGCATTTTGGGGGGTATTATTATCAGTATAGTAGGCATGGCTGCTGTAGCTAGCATGGCTTGTGTAGTTATTATTAGAGAGTGCTCCTGGGGGTTGAGTGCTAAATCTAGGTCTTTTTGTTGGCATGACTTTGTTGAGATGGTTTCCTGAATGAGAAGCAGAATAAGTTGTATCATTTATGCCGTTTCTAATCAGGGACTGAGTTGAACTAACTGAGGTTAAATTGTTTGAGGCTGAGCGTATTTGTTTATAGACTGGACAGCCGTGAAAATTGGCTGTGTGAGGTCCACAGCATAAGGCACATTTTGGTGGAAGATTTGGGGAGATTTCGCAGTCATAGGAGAAGTGAAGCCCCGCGCACTTAACACATCTCGGTTGTTTGCGGCAGAATTTCGTGGAGTGACCATATTCTTGGCAACGAAAGCATTGCATAATATGACGCTTGGGATTTGGAGTGCTAATAGTGACCAGCTGCCTGCAGATACTTTTGATTTTAAAGACCTCACAGTTATTAGATGCTTGCTTTATATTAATGAAGAAGGTGCTTGTTAATTGTGAAGCTTGATTTTTGTCATTTATTTTTAGTGGAGTATATAGATTTTTTACTTCATGCCCTTTAGCTGCTAGCTCATTTTGTATTTCTGTTTTGTTTGTGGTAGGGTGAAGGCCCTGAATTACAAACTTAAAGGTTTTATCTTCCTTGCACTGGAAGGTGTAGTATTCAATCTTATTTTTGTCGAGTACCTCTAAAACTAGTTTATAGACTACGGAGTCGGAGCAAGTGATTCTATATTTATTTTCTTTTAGATGCCCTATTATTTTAATAAGATAGCTGTTGGGGGTTGGGCAAACTCTGTTAAGGAGAGGGAATAGGTCTGGTAGACCAAGCTTGGAGTTGAGTGTTATAAAGACGGGAGGTGGTTTAGGGGTCTTTTCAGTGTTTTCCAATGGCCTAGTCTTGGATTGAGTTTGCTTATCTGTTGGAGCAATTGTTTTGTGGGTATTATTTGTATTGGGGTTTGCTTGCTTCTTATTTCGTTTTGGTGAAGGGGAGGGGGGATCAGAGGAGTCAGTTACAACTTCCAAGTCTGAGCTGTCTACATCCCTTTCGTTATTAGCCTCATGAAGTAGTGCAGCAATGTTGGGATCAATTTCAGAATCATCACTATCAGAGCCCAATAGCTCTGCAAATCGCCTTCGCATTCTTCTAGGGGTGAGAGTGGGAGGGGTATGACCAGGTTTTGGGGCTGATGCCCCCTTAAGTGGGTTGGCCATCCCACGCTAAAGAATTGTCTTTGTCTATGTATTTATTTAGTGTGGGCAGTGAGCTAAGATTAGTTTAAGGTATGTTTTTGCTAGTTCTAATTTGTAACTAAAGTTTAGTGTAGGTCTACGTATAGTTTATTAAGGCATTTTATTAGGATATAGTGTTATATTGTATAGAAGTTGTAGGCAAGTGACTATCATTGGTAGATTAATAGATGATCTAGCAAACAGGAAAGTTGTTGTAATATAAGCAGTTGACTGGCTCGGCTTTAAGGACTAATAAGTGTTATTACTTTACTATTAGGGGGTGTTTATAATGTAGTATAAATAAATTGGAACAGACTCACCAGGAATTTTATGGATAATCTTGTCTTGGTTTTTTGAAAAAGCTATATTTTTGGAAGGGGCTAACCAATATTGGGCAGGTGGGTGGTTTGAAAAAATTATTAATATTAATATATGTTTAGATATAAGTGAGCATAATAAATAGAGAGGATTTATTTGCGTGCGTTATTGTCTAGGTAAAACAATTTTGTGTTGAGCATTACTTAAGGTTAAATTAATATTATAGACTTATTTTTTGAGCAGCAGATTAAGGGAGGGGGGGCGTATTTACATCCGATTACTGCATTGTAAACATACAGTGGGTAAATATAATGTAAATATCAGAGAAAAATAAGCGGACAACGGACACGCGACAAAGTGATAAAGGACAGAGTGAAGGAAAGTATATTAACGGACGCTATATAAATGACGCTGTCGCCCTTGTTGCCAACGCCAGCCAAGCCAATGCCAATTTCAGTGTATGATTTTTTATATACATATGTATTATTAATTTATTTAAATGAACAAAATTCCCTATTTTATTTATTAAAATTCTTTAGCTATGGCAGATGGTAAGTATAATTGATTTAATTTTGATTTATTTCAGCTAATATGTATGCGCATTATTATATTTATATATATGCATGTATGTATGAGTGTGTGTATGCATGCAGACCGGCAGGACAGCCGGCTCGACACACATACACACACACACACACAATTTAACAATGGAAAAATATTAATTAAACAATTTAAGTCAGAACAGACTCACCGATATAATTGAGAAGCAGTAATTAATTTAATAATTCACTGCTAGAAATATTCAAATATTTATTAAACTGTATTTATTTCGCAAATTTGCGACACATTAACACATTGGCATATTGACATTATTGTCGTTGCATATATTTATGAACACTATTAATTATATTATTTATATTTGTTTGGCACTGGCAGCCCAATTATATATTACATTTGAAGCGCGCGCGGAGCTGATGCGTGTTTAAACATATGGGAGAGCTAATTGAGACTGATTTTAATAAATGAGAAACAAAAGGAATGTAGCAGAGGCAAAGGCAAAGGCAGAGGCAGAGAGCAGCAGCAGCAGCATCAGCAGCAGCAGCAGAGAGCATATTTCTATTATGAGGGACTGAAATAGCTGAAAGAATGTATGCGCTATTGGTGTGAGCAGGTAAAAAGACAAACAAAACAAAACCATAATGAAGAGATCGTTTTTTAATATGCTTGAATATGTGTAATGGTAGACATCAGTATAAATGGTGTGTGCTGCAATTGCCGATTACTGCATTGTAAACATACAGTGGGTAAATATAATGTAAATATCAGAGAAAAATAAGCGGACAACGGACACGCGACAAAGTGATAAAGGACAGAGTGAAGGAAAGTATATTAACGGACGCTATATAAATGACGCTGTCGCCCTTGTTGCCAACGCCAGCCAAGCCAATGCCAATTTCAGTGTATGATTTTTTATATACATATGTATTATTAATTTATTTAAATGAACAAAATTCCCTATTTTATTTATTAAAATTCTTTAGCTATGGCAGATGGTAAGTATAATTGATTTAATTTTGATTTATTTCAGCTAATATGTATGCGCATTATTATATTTATATATATGCATGTATGTATGAGTGTGTGTATGCATGCAGACCGGCAGGACAG
The DNA here is from genome assembly GCF_003285725.1 of Scaptodrosophila lebanonensis. NCBI lineage: Eukaryota > Metazoa > Arthropoda > Insecta > Diptera > Drosophilidae > Scaptodrosophila > Scaptodrosophila lebanonensis. Next base: position 39,536 of record NW_022060618.1, read on the forward strand.
CCGGCTCGACACACATACACACACACACACACAATTTAACAATGGAAAAATATTAATTAAACAATTTAAGTCAGAACAGACTCACCGATATAATTGAGAAGCAGTAATTAATTTAATAATTCACTGCTAGAAATATTCAAATATTTATTAAACTGTATTTATTTCGCAAATTTGCGACACATTAACACATTGGCATATTGACATTATTGTCGTTGCATATATTTATGAACACTATTAATTATATTATTTATATTTGTTTGGCACTGGCAGCCCAATTATATATTACATTTGAAGCGCGCGCGGAGCTGATGCGTGTTTAAACATATGGGAGAGCTAATTGAGACTGATTTTAATAAATGAGAAACAAAAGGAATGTAGCAGAGGCAAAGGCAAAGGCAGAGGCAGAGGCAGAGGCAGAGGCAGAGAGCAGCAGCAGCAGCATCAGCAGCAGCAGCAGAGAGCATATTTCTATTATGAGGGACTGAAATAGCTGAAAGAATGTATGCGCTATTGGTGTGAGCAGGTAAAAAGACAAACAAAACAAAACCATAATGAAGAGATCGTTTTTTAATATGCTTGAATATGTGTAATGGTAGACATCAGTATAAATGGTGTGTGCTGCAATTGCCGATTACTGCATTGTAAACATACAGTGGGTAAATATAATGTAAATATCAGAGAAAAATAAGCGGACAACGGACACGCGACAAAGTGATAAAGGACAGAGTGAAGGAAAGTATATTAACGGACGCTATATAAATGACGCTGTCGCCCTTGTTGCCAACGCCAGCCAAGCCAATGCCAATTTCAGTGTATGATTTTTTATATACATATGTATTATTAATTTATTTAAATGAACAAAATTCCCTATTTTATTTATTAAAATTCTTTAGCTATGGCAGATGGTAAGTATAATTGATTTAATTTTGATTTATTTCAGCTAATATGTATGCGCATTATTATATTTATATATATGCATGTATGTATGAGTGTGTGTATGCATGCAGACCGGCAGGACAGCCGGCTCGACACACATACACACACACACACACAATTTAACAATGGAAAAATATTAATTAAACAATTTAAGTCAGAACAGACTCACCGATATAATTGAGAAGCAGTAATTAATTTAATAATTCACTGCTAGAAATATTCAAATATTTATTAAACTGTATTTATTTCGCAAATTTGCGACACATTAACACATTGGCATATTGACATTATTGTCGTTGCATATATTTATGAACACTATTAATTATATTATTTATATTTGTTTGGCACTGGCAGCCCAATTATATATTACATTTGAAGCGCGCGCGGAGCTGATGCGTGTTTAAACATATGGGAGAGCTAATTGAGACTGATTTTAATAAATGAGAAACAAAAGGAATGTAGCAGAGGCAAAGGCAAAGGCAGAGGCAGAGAGCAGCAGCAGCAGCATCAGCAGCAGCAGCAGAGAGCATATTTCTATTATGAGGGACTGAAATAGCTGAAAGAATGTATGCGCTATTGGTGTGAGCAGGTAAAAAGACAAACAAAACAAAACCATAATGAAGAGATCGTTTTTTATTTTTTTTTCTTGGTTTCGGGTGCCCATTCGGATGGTTATCGCGGCATGTAGCTCTTAGCTTGAGCTTTATCCGTCGGTTGCAGGAGAACAATCACGGGTTTAGTAACATGAGACCCACTTCTTCCCCATAAGCCTGGTGTTAGGATCAGGTTTTGGAGTGCATCGGGTCAGCACGTGGGTATTTCAGGCAGCATTGGGAAGGCTAGAGGCCAGATCAGCCATACCGCCGCACTGATGCTTGGGCAGCAGAGCAGTGTTTTAGTATGGCTTCCTTGGTCTAACTATTTTTATTTTAATGCTTATTTCAGGTAGGGTGGATTTTTGGGTGTCACTGGTTATTTTGATTGGGTTAGTGGCATAGGAATGTGGCTCTAGGCCTCTCATTATGATTTATTTCAGATAGGTTGAGATTAGGCAATGGCCAGCAATCACTGAGTTTTAATAGTTGCTAGTTTTGCAACAGATTGTGTTCAGAGTTGAACGTAAGTTTATTCAAAGTAAATATTTAATGTAGTCAGTTGTGTTTTTTAGGCATCAATGTTATTTATTACAGTAATTCAGTTGGCTTATTACAGTATTCATTTAGTTTATTTCATTTTTCACTAGGACTTAGTCCTTTGTTTAATACGACCAACTTGCATATTTCAGCCCTTTAAGACCAAAGTACACAAGTGGTAATGATGTATTAGTGTAAGGGAAATAGGGCGGAAGGGAAGGAGCTATCTCTTTGAGAAGCTCTGTCCCGTAGGCCAGAGCTTCCCAATGGGATTGATAGTTAGTATAATATGCTATCTGCTAGTGTCCTATACCTCATATGGGATAGGATCAACAGCAGGTTAGCATTTGGCAGCAGAGGATTTATTTCGGATGGAAGGGTGACTCTAAGAGAGTTCTATTGTTTATACTGAGAATTTCTCAGTTAGGGGGTTTTTATATAGGTTTATAGGAGTGGGGGAGGTGGGTTAAATATTTATTTTACATGCACGCAGACATGTATGTTACTTATAATCTGCAAGAGTCACGATTACCACAACATAAGCATATGTTGCATTAATGGGAATCACGACAGCCTAGAGAATACAATTAGAGTTATAATTATATTTTCTTATATTTATATTTATACAGCTTAGTTTTTATTGATTCTTAATGATATTCTTAATTAAACTGAAGCAGGGTTCCCATTGACGGATTCTTCCGGGATAGTTTTCCGATCCAAGGTCATGGCGTGGTATTAGAGCATAGATCCAATAGCAGATAGCAGCATCGGGTCATGTTTTATTTCCTTGATTGGACACAATACGTGAACATGGCTTTGTATTTGTGCATAAATCCAAAAGCAGTTAGCAGGATCAGGTCTGTTAGAAACATAGATGCCATGTTTATTTCCATGATTGCATAGGCTAGAATCGGATGGCAACGTCAGCTCTAATAGACACAATAATTGCCATGTTTATTTCCTTAATTGGACACTGTGGAGAGCAGAAAAATAATTATTATATTGGGTATTTGTTTTTTGCTAATTTAGTTAGTAATTAGTATTATTTGGCCATGTATGTTATTATAAAATAGGCAAGTTGTCCTGCTATGAGTATGTGCATTCCAGATTATGTTGTCTCCTTTTGAGAGAGTTTTGAGTGAGTTGTTGATAGAAATTATTTGAATGCGATAAAGTTATTTTAATTTTGTAATTTGGGTACAGGGGTAACTTGAAAAACAGAAGCTAATTGAACAATTTGGAGTGTAATTATTTTAGTTTATTTAAAGGAAGTCAGAGCAACTCCTGAGGGTGAACAAAATGATGTATAAAATTAGATATAATTGAATCGATTCTTTTTAAGGCTAGATGGACAGGGAGCACTCAGTAAAGCATTTATGAATGCAGAGAAAGTAAGGCTTTTATTCTTTGTTAATATTGATATTCTTTTATTTAATTGATAATTTAATTTAGTGGTACAGATGCCACAGGAGTAATAGTGAATTAGGTAGTATGAATAGTTTAAGGTGTTTTTATGTTTATTTCAAGATTGGATTTTAAGAGAGTCAAGTGACTCCCGGTGGCATTGTACAAAAACAGATGTCGTTAGATTATGGCTAGGTGTATCTATCTGGGCTAAATGGCCGTGCTTTTGTTAGTTAATTAGTACATTAGTTATAATTGTTATTGTATTGATAATTGAGTAGAAGTTTTGGAGGCATCCTTCTGAAGTAGTTTTCCGATCCTTGGTTGGACAATTAATTGTAATTGCGATTGCAATATATGATGAAGTAGGAGAGGTTTAAGAGGCATCCTTCTGAAGTAATTTTCCGATCCGTGAACATGGCTTTGTATTAGAGCATAAATCCAAAGCAGTTAGCAGCATCAGGACTGCTAGAAACCATTAATGTCATGTTTATTTCCAAGATTGAACACTGAGGGAGAAAGAATAATTAGTTCAGGTATTTATAGGTAGTTTGATGTAATTAGTATTTTGTTTTAATTTTAATTGGCCATGGGTGACACAGTGCAATAGGATTATTTGTTGCTGTGTAAATGCCTCGCTTTGGGTTTATGGATTGGGAAAGGGTCTCTGAAAAGCTGCTAAGTTGAGACTTTTATATTTATCAGGTTTATGATTCTTATAAAGTTCAGAGGCTTTAATTTCTAAGTGCAGTCCTCCCAGGAGGCGACAGAATTAATCAAAAATATTTAAGCGGCAGACTCGCGCCGGAGCATCCCTGTTCAGAGCGTTTACTCTTTGCAAGGAAGCCTCAGATTTGGTATAGCCAGAGGCTAAATATCATCATAGGCATGTTACCCCAACACGAATATGTGCATTCAGGATTCTGCTGTCGCGTCCTGAGAGAGCTATGAGAAGGAGATACTAGAATACAGAAGAGTATACTTTTGTACATTTGCTATAGTTAGATTATTGGTTATAATTAAATTTCAATTAAGTAATTTGGGTGCCAGGGTAACTTGGTAAGAAGTTAATTAATTTAGAGTATTTTATTTTATTTTGGGTTGGATTAGAGGGAGTCGAAGTGACTCCTGAAGGCGTTGTACAAAAGCAGATTTAGTAGGGTTGTTACTTTGTGTATATAATTTAGGCTGTGCACTCTCATGCCCATGGCCATGCTTGGGTTATTTAATTTAGTAATTTGGTTGTAATTAATGTTATATTGTATAATAGAGGAGGGAGAGTTTGGAAGGCGTTCTTCTGGAATAGTTTTTCGATTCAGTGTCTTAACGTCATATTGGAGCTTATGACTAGAATCGAATGGCAACGTCAGCTCTAATAGGACCCATAACTTCCATGTTTATTCATTAATTGGACATGAAGTAGTTTTCCGATCCTTGGTTGGACAATTAATCGTAATTGTGATTGCATTATATGATGAAGTGGGAGAGGTTTATTGGAGACATCCTTCTGAAGTAGTTTTCCGAACCGAGAACATGGCTTGTATTAGAGAATAAATCCAAATCAGTTAGCAGCATCAGGACTGCTAGAATCCATAAATGCCATGTTTATTTCTATGACTTAACAGGCTAGCATTAAATGGCAACGTCAGCTCCAGTAGACATCAAAACTGTCATGTTTATTTCACAAGTTGGACACTGTGGAAGGGAGAAAAAGAATTATTAGTTTGGGTATTTGTATTTTGTTTATGTTTAATATAGTTAGTAATTAACATTATTTGGCCATAAGTATTACTATCATCATAGGCATGTTGCCCTGCTAAGAGTGCATTAAGGGTTATGTTGTCACCTTTTGAGAGGGCAAATAATAGAACACTTTGATTGCAATAGTGTTAATTTAATCCTGTAATTTAGGTACAGGTGTAACTTGAAAAACAGAAGCTAACTGAACAATTTGGAGTGTAATTATTTTAGTTTATTTAAAGGAAGTCAGAGCAACTCCTGAAGGTGAACAAAATGATGTATAAAATTAGATATAATTGAATCGATTCTTTTTAAGGCTAGATGGACAGGGAGCACTCAGTAAAGCATTTATGAATGCAGAGAAAGTGAGGCTTTTATTCTTTGTTAATATTAATATTCTTTTATTTAATTGATAATTTAATTTAGTGGTACAGATGCCACAGGAGTAATAGTGAATTAGGTAGTATGAATAGTTTAAGGTGTTTTTATGTTTATTTCAAGATTGGATTTTAAGGGAGTCAAGTGACTCCCGGTGGCATTGTACAAAAACAGATATCGTTAGATTATGGCTAGGTGTATCAGTCTGGGCTAAATGGCCGTGCTTTAGTTAGTTAATTAGTACATTAGTTATAATTGTTATTGTATTGATAATTGAGTAGAAGTTTTTTGGAGGCATCCTTCTGAAGTAGTTTTCCGATCCTTGGTTGGACAATTAATTGTAATTGCGATTGCAATATATGATGAAGTAGGAGAGGTTTAAGAGGCATCCTTCTGAAGTAATTTTCCGATCCTTGGCTGGACAATTAATTGTAATTGCGATTGCATTATATGATGAAGTAGGAGAGGTTTAAGAGGCATCCTTCTGAAGTAATTTTCCGATCCGTGAACATGACTTTGTATTAGAGCATAAATCCAAAGCAGTTAGCAGCATCAGGACTGCTAGAATTCATTAATGCCATGTTTATTTCCAAGATTGAACACTGAGGGAGAAAGAATAATTAGTTCAGGTATTTATAGGTAGTTTGATGTAATTAGTATTTTGTTTTAATTGGCCATGGGTGACACAGTGCAATAGGATTATTTGTTGCTGTGTAAATGCCTCGCTTTGGGTTTATGGACTGGGAAAGGGTCTCTGAAAAGCTGCTAAGTTGAGACTTTTATATTTATCAGGTTTATGATTCTTATAAAATTCAGAGGCTTTAATTTTTAAGTGCAGTCCTCCCAGGAGGCGACAGAATTAATCAAAAATATTTAAGCAGCAGACTCGCGCCGGAGCATCCCTGTTCAGAGCGTTTACTCTTTGCAAGGAAGCCTCAGATTTGGTATAGCCAGAGGCTAAATATCATCATAGGCATGTTACCCCAACACGAATATGTGCATTCAGGATTCTGCTGTCGCGTCCTGAGAGAGCTATAAGAAGGAGATACTAGAATACAGTAAAGTATACTTTTATACTTTTGCTATAGTTAGATATTAGTTAATTAAATTTAAATTAAGTAATTTGGGTGCCAGGGTAACTTGGTAAGAAGTTAATTAATTTAGAGTATTTTATTTTAAGTTGGATTAGAGGGAGTCGAAGTGACTCCTGAAGGCATTGTACAAAAGCAGATTTATTAGGGTTATTACTTTGTGTATATAATTTAGGCTGTGCACTCTCATGCCCATGGCCATGCTTGGGTTATTTAATTTAGTAATTTGATTGTAATTAATGTTTTATTGTATAATAGAGGAGGGAGAGTTTGGAAGGCGTTCTTCTGGAATAGTTTTTTGATTCAGTGTCTTAACGTCGTATTGGAGCTTATGACTAGAATCGAATGGCAACGTCAGCTATAATAGGACCCATAACTTCCATGTTTATACATTAATTGGACATGAAGTAGTTTTCCGATCCTTGGTTGGATAATTAATTATAATTGCGATTGCATTATATGATGAAGTAGGAGAGATTTAAGAGGCATCCTTCTGAAGTAATTTTCCAATCCATGAACATGGCTTTGTATTAGAGTATAAATCCAGAGCAGTTAGCAGCATCAGGACTGCTAGAATCCATTAATGCCATGTTTATTTCCAAGATTGAACAAGTGTTTATTCTATAATTGGACATGGGGTATTTTTCCGATCCTTAGTTGGACAGCCAACTGTAATAGTATAATAAGATGAAGCAGGAGAGGCCTTGGAGGCATTCCACTGAAGTAGTTTTCCGATCAAAGAACATGGCTTTGTATTAGAGCATAAGTCCAAATCAGTTAGTAGCATAAGGACTGCTAGAATCCATAATTGCCATGTTTATTTCCATGATTAAACAGGCCGTAATCGAATGGCAACGTCAGCTCTAATAGACACCATAATTGCCATGCCCATTTCCTTAATTGGACACTGTGGAAGGGAGAAAAAATAATTATTATATTGGGTATTTGTTTTTTGTTTAATTTAGTTAATAATTAGTATTGTTTGGCCATATATGTTATTATCAAAATAGGCATGTGAATTCAGGAATATGTTGTCACCTTTTGAAAGAGATTTTAATAGAAGTTATTTGAATGCGATAAAGTTATTTCAATTCTGTAATTTGAGTAAAGGGGAACTTGGAAATCAGAGGTAAATTAGGCAACTTGGAGGGTAGTTATTTTAGATTGTTTAATGGAAGTCAGAGTGACTCCTGAAGGTGAACAAAATAAGGTATGAGAGCAGGTTTAATTAAATTGTTGCTTTATAAGGGTAGTTGGACTGAGAGCGCACAGAAGAGAAAGTTAGGCGTTTTTGCTTTATTAATATTAATGTTCTTTTATTTAATTAATAATTTTTAATAAATAATATTTTAATAAATCAGATTACGCAATAGTAATAGTGAATTAGGTAATATTGATAATTAAGGTGTATTTAGATTTATATTAAGGTAGGAATAGAGGGAGTCAAGTGACTCCCGATGGAAATGTACAAAAAAAATCTTTAGATTATGTCTAAGTGAATCTAGGCTAAATGGCCGTGCTTAAGTTAGTTAATTAGTACATTAGTTAATTGTTATTGTGTTGTATAATTGAATAGGAGGAATTTTGGAGGCATCCTTCTGCAGTAGTTTTCCGATCCATGGAAATGGCTTTGTATTAGAGCATGAATCCAAAGGCAGTTAGCAGCAGTTTGTCTGCTAGAAGCAATAAGTGCTATGTCCATTGCCATGATTGAACAGGCTAGAATTGAATGGCAACGTCAGCTCTAATAGACACCAAAATTGCCATGTTTATTTCGTAAGTTGGACACACGAGGGGTAAGTAGTAGCATCAGGCCTGACAGAGACAAAACAGGGCATACTTTATTCCATTGATGAACTCTGTTGGGAGAGAAAGGAAAGAAGAGCAATTAGTGTGGGTATTAATGATTTGTTTATGTTGTTAGTTTGCCCATAGAAATGGCGCATCTAAGGCGTTTGTATCAGCTTATTATGCAATTGGAGCTTGCTTTGGGACATTGGACCGAGAAAAAGGTCTCTGGAAATTGTAAATTAATTGATATTTGGTTAACTACTGTTAGTTGTAGGGGACTGGAGATTTAACACCGCAGTCCTCTTAATAGCAGTAGGGGAAAAATAGGTGTGTTTTATATTTTAATTTTTGTTTTAAGCGGCAGAATCGCTTTGAGAATAACTAGGTAAGAGGATTTGTGCTTGGTTAGGATGCCTCAGATTTGGTTTAGCCGCTGGCTAGTTATCATCATAGGCATACTTGTTTTGACCCTATTTTGTGGCTTTCTTTTTGAGTAATCCCATATTGGGAGATGTTTTTGGAGGAAGGGAGGTTGATCTGCTGTGATTTAAGCTATTGAAATAAATTATTAGAAGATTAGGTAGGGAATTTAATTTTGCTTTAATTTAGCTTGTGTAACTGGGGGCAACAAAGCCTAAGTTGCACTATTTAGTTGTTAGTAATTGATCTTTTGGGGCTGTATCCTGTTTTTGTGGTAAGACCCAGTGTATCATGCTCGTCCAGGCTTAGTTCAGTTGCATGCATGGTACGTCCTTTTTATTTGCTCAATGCTGCAATATATGAAGAGAAATGATTATCTTGGCCATGTATTTGGTTTGCGAATGTGTAAGTCAGTTGGATACCATCTACGCACTCTACGAAGGATAGTGTTGTTAGCCGGAGCCAGTTTTACTGCCAGGGGGTTAGTGTGTTTAAGGAGACGATCATTGTGTCTACTACCATGCAGGTTAATGATTTCCCATAGGAATGGGATGCCTAGGTTTCTATGTAGGTCATTGGTTCGAATAAAAAGGGGAGAAGATACTATTGTTCTCAGACATTTGTTTTGAATAATTTGTATCCTATTTATTTGCAGATCTGTGGCTGTACCCCATACCACCATGCCATATTGCCAAATGGGTGCTATTATTTGCGTGTATATTATTTTTTTATTATTTAGGGAAAGTTTATTGCTGGTTAGAAGCCATTTATATTTGTCCAGTTTCTTTTTAATTATGGAACATGTAACCGAGATATGCTTAGAAAAGGTGAGTTTTCTGTCTAAATGAAGGCCTAAATACTTGACTATTGGATTTTGAGGAATCTGCACACCGCTGAAGGTTACAGTGGGACAGGTGCCCTCTTTGAGGGTGAAGGTCATGTGGTTGGATTTGGAGCTGTTAATTAATATTTTCCATTTCGTACACCATCTGTTTATTAGATCCAATTGTCTTTGTGTCCTGATCGAAGCACTTTCCAAGTGAGAGTCAGAGAATATAATTGCAGTGTCGTCTGCAAAGGTAGCTGTGAGGGAAGACGAAGTATTTGTCGTAGGCATATCAGAAGTGTATATGGTGTATAGCATGGGGCCTAAGACGCTGCCCTGCGGGACTCCTGCTTGGATATTTCTGATTGAAGAGAATGTTCCTTTGTCGGCTATGGAGAATTTCCTGTTTTCTAGGTAGGAACGAAAGATTTTGTAAAGGGATGTGGAGAGACACTCACTTAGTTTGTAAAGTAGGCCTTCCAACCAGACCCTGTCGAAAGCCTGTTGGACATCTAGGAAGACCGCCGAGGAGTAGTTATTCCTATCAAAGGAACGTAAAATGAAATCGACAATTCTGTGAGCTTGTTCTGGTGTTCCATGACCTCGTCGAAAGCCGAATTGATGATTTGGAATAATTCCACTATCACTAATTTCATTTAGGGCTCTAGCATATAATATTTTTTCAAAAACTTTGGACATGGTAGGGAGGAGGCTAATTGGGCGATAAGAGTCGGGGCTGCTAGTTGGCTTATTAGGCTTAAGGATCATGGTGATATGGGCGTACTTCCATTGCGTAGGAAAATAGGAGAGTCTAAGCATGACATTGAACAAGACCGCCATGTATAATTTTGCTTTTATTGGTAGGGCTTTAAGAGCACGCCCATCTATATGGTCATGGCCAGGGGCTTTTTTGTTCTTTAGGGATTTTATTATTCGGCAGACTTCTTGGTATGTAGCGTGCCTTATTGGTCTGTTGGGGCCGATTGAAGGGTGTTCGTGTGAAGAAGAGCGAACACTATCTAGGATCTGGGCAGTGCTTTCGTCATCTGGAATGTTGTGAGGAGTGAATCTTTTTTCAATATTGTTAGCGAAGCTTTCTACAATTTCCCTAAGGGAGCGGCACCAGATGCCATGTTCATTGACTATTGAGTGGCAAGGAAGTGTTTGTTTTTTAATACTGTTGGTGATTTTCCATAGGCTGTATCCCGAGCTTTTATATATATCAGCATGTGTTAGCTTGTTGTCGTAGTATTGTTTTCGTACTTGGTTTAATTTCCTACGCAGTTTATGAGTGAGAAATTGCCAGTTGGCAAAGGCTTGGGGGGATCTAGAGCGTATATAAATTTTTCTTGCTGTCCTTTTTTGAGAGATAATCCTGCAAATTTCTGGATTGAGATAGTTAGGAGAATTTACTAAGCTGTGACGATTAGTAGTATTAGAGGGAATGGTTGAGGTTTCCGCAGAGTGTTGTATTAATTCAGTGAATTTAGATAGGGCGTAATCAATATCTTCTTTGGTGCGCAGTTCTATATTTAGATATATTCTATCCTCTATTTTTTTTCGAAATAATTTTAGGTCAGTATTACGTGTTATGAGCATTTTTCTAGGGGGTACTGAGTTAGCTAGGACTCCTATTTTTATTAGCAAGGGTAGGTGATCACTATTTAGTTCAATTAATCTTTTTATTACGAGTTCATTGGTAGGGATTCCTTGATATATAGCGAAATCTATGATAGAGGGGGTGGCATGGCTAGCAGGGTAGTGTGTGGGCTGGCCTGGAGAGAGAACTTCCATGCAATTTGAATTTAATATAATATTAGCTAAGCAAGTACCTCTTGGACAAGCTCTAGAGCTGCCCCAGAGTCGATTTTTAGCATTCCAGTCCCCGACCACTAGAAATTTTTGACCTAGGCTGCAGAGGTATTCTGAGAAAACTGTTTCTCTAATTGGAGCAGAAGGGGGACAGTAGACAGCTGCAATACATATATATCCTATATTAGTGCTTACTGTTATTGAGACTGAATGTATTAAGTTATTTGATATTTCCTGATGAGATTGATGTATTATTTTGTTATGGATGAGTACGGCAGCACCACCAGTGTGGGAATTCCCACCAGGAGAATTTGCAAAATAGGCATTATAGCCTTGTATTTTTATGTGATTTTGCGTGCGAGATGTTGCATGGGTTTCGCAAATAAGCATTATGTCAATGTGATGCATACGCATGAAGGCTTCTAGTTCTCTAATTTTTCTTGAAACGCCATTGGCATTCCAAGAAGCAATACTCAGTCCTATTGTGCTAGCCATTGTTCTTGTTATTTTGATTAGTTATTCTATTTAGATTATGTATTTTAGGGGTAGGGGCGAATGACACTGTACATTTGCTTGGTGCAATATGAAGTGGCCCATTTTTAGGTTCAATAATTTGTGAGATTTTTTCGAGAAGGACATTTTGGGAGGAGGCTAAATTTTTAATAATTGTCATGATTTCACTTAGGTTAGGCTCAGTGCTGTTGCCAGCTGTACTCATGGTTGGTTCTGATAAGGAAGCATTTTGGGGGGTATTATTATCAGTATAGTAGGCATGGCTGCTGTAGCTAGCATGGCTTGTGTAGTTATTATTAGAGAGTGCTCCTGGGGGTTGAGTGCTAAATCTAGGTCTTTTTGTTGGCATGACTTTGTTGAGATGGTTTCCTGAATGAGAAGCAGAATAAGTTGTATCATTTATGCCGTTTCTAATCAGGGACTGAGTTGAACTAACTGAGGTTAAATTGTTTGAGGCTGAGCGTATTTGTTTATAGACTGGACAGCCGTGAAAATTGGCTGTGTGAGGTCCACAGCATAAGGCACATTTTGGTGGAAGATTTGGGGAGATTTCGCAGTCATAGGAGAAGTGAAGCCCCGCGCACTTAACACATCTCGGTTGTTTGCGGCAGAATTTCGTGGAGTGACCATATTCTTGGCAACGAAAGCATTGCATAATATGACGCTTGGGATTTGGAGTGCTAATAGTGACCAGCTGCCTGCAGATACTTTTGATTTTAAAGACCTCACAGTTATTAGATGCTTGCTTTATATTAATGAAGAAGGTGCTTGTTAATTGTGAAGCTTGATTTTTGTCATTTATTTTTAGTGGAGTATATAGATTTTTTACTTCATGCCCTTTAGCTGCTAGCTCATTTTGTATTTCTGTTTTGTTTGTGGTAGGGTGAAGGCCCTGAATTACAAACTTAAAGGTTTTATCTTCCTTGCACTGGAAGGTGTAGTATTCAATCTTATTTTTGTCGAGTACCTCTAAAACTAGTTTATAGACTGCGGAGTCGGAGCAAGTGATTCTATATTTATTTTCTTTTAGATGCCCTATTATTTTAATAAGATAGCTGTTGGGGGTTGGGCAAACTCTGTTAAGGAGAGGGAATAGGTCTGGTAGACCAAGCTTGGAGTTGAGTGTTATAAAGACGGGAGGTGGTTTAGGGGTCTTTTCAGTGTTTTCCAATGGCCTAGTCTTGGATTGAGTTTGCTTATCTGTTGGAGCAATTGTTTTGTGGGTATTATTTGTATTGGGGTTTGCTTGCTTCTTATTTCGTTTTGGTGAAGGGGAGGGGGGGATCAGAGGAGTCAGTTACAACTTCCAAGTCTGAGCTGTCTACATCCCTTTCGTTATTAGCCTCATGAAGTAGTGCAGCAATGTTGGGATCAATTTCAGAATCATCACTATCAGAGCCCAATAGCTCTGCAAATCGCCTTCGCATTCTTCTAGGGGTGAGAGTGGGAGGGGTATGACCAGGTTTTGGGGCTGATGCCCCCTTAAGTGGGTTGGCCATCCCACGCTAAAGAATTGTCTTTGTCTATGTATTTATTTAGTGTGGGCAGTGAGCTAAGATTAGTTTAAGGTATGTTTTTGCTAGTTCTAATTTGTAACTAAAGTTTAGTGTAGGTCTACGTATAGTTTATTAAGGCATTTTATTAGGATATAGTGTTATATTGTATAGAAGTTGTAGGCAAGTGACAATCATTGGTAGATTAATAGATGATCTAGCAAACAGGAAAGTTGTTGTAATATAAGCAGTTGACTGGCTCGGCTTTAAGGACTAATAAGTGTTATTACTTTACTATTAGGGGGTGTTTATAATGTAGTATAAATAAATTGGAACAGACTCACCAGGAATTTTATGGATAATCTTGTCTTGGTTTTTTGAAAAAGCTATATTTTTGGAAGGGGCTAACCAATATTGGGCAGGTGGGTGGTTTGAAAAAATTATTAATATTAATATATGTTTAGATATAAGTGAGCATAATAAATAGAGAGGATTTATTTGCGTGCGTTATTGTCTAGGTAAAACAATTTTGTGTTGAGCATTACTTAAGGTTAAATTAATATTATAGACTTATTTTTTGAGCAGCAGATTAAGGGAGGGGGGGGCGTATTTACATCCGATTACTGCATTGTAAACATACAGTGGGTAAATATAATGTAAATATCAGAGAAAAATAAGCGGACAACGGACACGCGACAAAGTGATAAAGGACAGAGTGAAGGAAAGTATATTAACGGACGCTATATAAATGACGCTGTCGCCCTTGTTGCCAACGCCAGCCAAGCCAATGCCAATTTCAGTGTATGATTTTTTATATACATATGTATTATTAATTTATTTAAATGAACAAAATTCCCTATTTTATTTATTAAAATTCTTTAGCTATGGCAGATGGTAAGTATAATTGATTTAATTTTGATTTATTTCAGCTAATATGTATGCGCATTATTATATTTATATATATGCATGTATGTATGAGTGTGTGTATGCATGCAGACCGGCAGGACAGCCGGCTCGACACACATACACACACACACACACAATTTAACAATGGAAAAATATTAATTAAACAATTTAAGTCAGAACAGACTCACCGATATAATTGAGAAGCAGTAATTAATTTAATAATTTAATAATAATATTTATTAAACTGTATTTATTTCGCAAATTTGCGACACATTAACACATTGGCATATTGACATTATTGTCGTTGCATATATTTATGAACACTATTAATTATATTATTTATATTTGTTTGGCACTGGCAGCCCAATTATATATTACATTTGAAGCGCGCGCGGAGCTGATGCGTGTTTAAACATATGGGAGAGCTAATTGAGACTGATTTTAATAAATGAGAAACAAAAGGAATGTAGCAGAGGCAAAGGCAAAGGCAGAGGCAGAGAGCAGCAGCAGCAGCATCAGCAGCAGCAGCAGAGAGCATATTTCTATTATGAGGGACTGAAATAGCTGAAAGAATGTATGCGCTATTGGTGTGAGCAGGTAAAAAGACAAACAAAACATTTTTTTTTAATAGTTTAGTCTATATTTTGGCGCACTGGCCATAAAATTCGATTTACAATAACTTATGTTTTTTTTTTTAATAGTTTAGTCTATATTTTGGCGCACTGGCCATAAAATTCGATTTACAATAACTTATGTTAAATACAAAAATTGGCTTTAAAGTTAGTGCATTTAGTGAGGAGGCAGCAGCGTAAATTAAACGATTTAATCCTTCCGTGGATGATTGAGTGGAGGGGAAGCGGAAAAAAGCGGAAGCATTGTGATGTAGGTGCCCCATCCCTCAAAGGAGCACCAAAGTAGTATAAAATACATAACTTATGTAATTACAAAAGAGTTAATATTAGGGTCACAAAGTTTGCATAAATGAGAGAGAGTGTATAAATTTGAACATTATGAGCGATTTTTGCATTTGAATAAAGAACAGTTTAACTATATGCGATTAAGAATTTACAAAATGTTAAATTAAGAGTTTATGTAAGAGTGAATTTAAATAAGAATTGTGTAAAAGCTTAAATTTTTACTTTAATTTTAGGATCGACGAGTAAGCAGGACCAGGATTAGAAGCGGAAACAGAAGCTCCAACGGTTGTAGTAGCCGATTATCGGGTGCCCGGCTCAACCAAGGACAGAGCCGCCTTGTGTGGGCCGAGGAATCCGAGCCGTGAGGCGTTAATTTGTTTAGCGCCATGCGGATTAAATTCCGGATGCGATGGGAAAACGTGTAAGTTGCCGAAGCCAGAGTAATGGCCATAGCTGACCCAGGTGAGTTTAATTGCATGATGATGAGTAGGCATAAAGGATGGCTGCATGGATTTATTTTGCTCCGCTATGGATACTCCAAGTGTGGTGTCAGGTCCAGAGAGCAGGGCTCCATCAACGGGACCACGTCAGGTGGCGCAAGAATTTCCCATTTTTTTTTTTTAATAGTTTAGTCTATATTTTGGCGCACTGGCCATAAAATTCGATTTACAATAACTTATGTTAAATACAAAAATTGGCTTTAAAGTTAGTGCATTTAGTGAGGAGGCAGCAGCGTAAATTAAACGATTTAATCCTTCCGTGGATGATTGAGTGGAGGGGAAGCGGAAAAAAGCGGAAGCATTGTGATGTAGGTGCCCCATCCCTCAAAGGAGCACCAAAGTAGTATAAAATACATAACTTATGTAATTACAAAAGAGTTAATATTAGGGTCACAAAGTTTGCATAAATGAGAGAGAGTGTATAAATTTGAACATTATGAGCGATTTTTGCATTTGAATAAAGAACAGTTTAACTATATGCGATTAAGAATTTACAAAATGTTAAATTAAGAGTTTATGTAAGAGTGAATTTAAATAAGAATTGTGTAAAAGCTTAAATTTTTACTTTAATTTTAGGATCGACGAGTAAGCAGGACCAGGATTAGAAGCGGAAACAGAAGCTCCAACGGTTGTAGTAGCCGATTATCGGGTGCCCGGCTCAACCAAGGACAGAGCCGCCTTGTGTGGGCCGAGGAATCCGAGCCGTGAGGCGTTAATTTGTTTAGCGCCATGCGGATTAAATTCCGGATGCGATGGGAAAACGTGTAAGTTGCCGAAGCCAGAGTAATGGCCATAGCTGACCCAGGTGAGTTTAATTGCATGATGATGAGTAGGCATAAAGGATGGCTGCATGGATTTATTTTGCTCCGCTATGGATACTCCAAGTGTGGTGTCAGGTCCAGAGAGCAGGGCTCCATCAACGGGACCACGTCAGGTGGCGCAAGAATTTCCCAAGCGTGATGAAGGCAAGGAGGGTTGACATTTTAATTTATTATTAAATTGTATGAGATGCGAAAAGTTATATTTATTTGAATTAGCATAATATTGTTTGATGGAGTTTGATGAATGTATTTATTAGAGTAATGAAATATTTATGTAATGTGAAGTGTAATTTATGAAGTTATTTTATTTGAGTATTAATTTATGAGTTATTTTATTGTGATGTGACGTGGATATGTAATGAAGCTATTATAATTAAGTATTAATTTGTGAATTTATGAGTTATTTTATTATGATGTGACGTGGGTATGTTGAGAACTGCTTATGTAGCTGGTTTACCATTTTTATGATGTTTTATGATAATGTTTTATTTAATTTTTTCAGCTCCATATAATGTTGGTTCCAGACACTGAGGAGATGCAGCAAAAGCGAAGCCAGAAAGTTGCCGAGATGGACCTCGAAGAGGAGACGGGAAAACCAGAACTCCAGGCAGAGGCTCCAGTTGAAACGATATTTGGCTTGTAGGCGAGGCGGAGATTTGACGAAAGTTTTTATATATTTATTTATTAAAGTAAATTTGAATATTTGTTATTATTTTAATTTAGTGAATTAATTGATTTGTATTGTTAGTTTGAATGGAATGCGAAAAGTTATTATTATTTGAATTGGCGTAAATATTGTTTGATAAAATGGAATTTAAAGAATATGTATATTTGTTAAATGTTTATGAAGTGTAAATGTAGTTTATTAATGTGATTTGATGAAGCTGCAGCTTAAGAATGATAATTTATGAGTTTACGAATTATTTATTTTGATGTGACATGAATATGTTTAGACTGTTGATGTGTGTGTAAATTAAGAGTTTGTATATAGTAATTAGTAAAATACCAAATTGGTACTTGTAAAGTTTTATATTAATACTTTATTTATTTATTTATGTTTCAGCGCCATATAACGTTGACACTGAAGAAGGGCAACAGGTTTGGCGAAGTTTTGCTTCAGAGAGATGGATGCAGGTTCCAGGTACCAATGGGAGAGGCGTCGGCTGCAGTCACGACCTATGGCAGAAAAGATGGCAGCATGGATTTCTTTGCTCCGCTATGGATTCTCCAGGTGTGGTGTCAGATCCAGAGAGCAAGGCTCCATCAACAGGACCGCATCAGGTGGCCCAAGAGTTTCCCAAGCGTGACGAAGGCAAGGAGGGTTAAAATTTTAATTTATTAGTTGATTTATATTGTTAATTTGTATGGAATGCGAGAAGTTATTATTATTTGAATTAGCGTAATATTGTATGAAAAATTGGAATTTGATGAATATGTGTATTTATTAGAGTAGTTAAATGTTTATATAGTGTAAAATGTAATTTAATGAAGCTATTATTTCTGAGTATTAATTTGTGAATTTATGAATTATTTTATTGTGATATGACGTGGATATGTAATGAGGCTATTATATTTAGATATTAATTTGTGAATTTATGAATTATTTTATTGTGATTTTATTGTGATGTGTCGTGAGTATGTTAAAGGACTTCTTATGTAGTTTGTTTACCATTTATATGTAGTTTTATGATAATATTTTATTTAATTTTTCCAGCTCCATATAATGATGGATCCGGATACTGAAGAGATGCAGCATACAAAACATGAGCAAAGCCAGAAAGTTGCCGAGATGGACCTCGAAGAGGAGACGGGAAAACCAGAACTCCAGGCAGAGGCTCCAGTTGAAACGATGTTTGGCTTGTAGGCGAGGCGGAGATTTGACGAAAGTTTTTATATATTTATTTATTAAAGTAAATTTGAATATTTGTTATTATTTTAATTTAGTGAATTAATTGATTTGTATTGTTAGTTTGAATGGAATGCGAAAAGTTATTATTATTTGAATTGGCGTAAATATTGTTTGATAAAATGGAATTTAAAGAATATGTATATTTGTTAAATGTTTATGAAGTGTAAATGTAGTTTATTAATGTGATTTGATGAAGCTGCAGTTTAAGAATGATAATTTATGAGTTTACGAATTATTTATTTTGATGTGACATGAATATGTTTAGACTGTTGATGTGTGTGTAAATTAAGAGTTTGTATATAGTAATTAGTAAAATACCAAATTGGTACTTGTAAAGTTTTATATTAATACTTTATTTATTTATTTATGTTTCAGCGCCATATAACGTTGACACTGAAGAAGGGCAACAGGTTTGGCGAAGTTTTGCTTCAGAGAGATGGATGCAGGTTCCGGGTACCAATGGGAGAGGCGTCGGCTGCAGTCACGACCTATGGCAGAAAAGATGGCAGCATGGATTTCTTTGCTCCGCTATGGATACTCCAGGTGTGGTGTCAGATCCAGAGAGCAAGGCTCCATCAACAGGACCGCATCAGGTGGCCCAAGAGTTTCCCAAGCGTGACGAAGGCAAGGAGGGTTAAAATTTTAATTTATTAGTTGATTTATATTGTTAATTTGTATGGTATGCGAGAAGTTATTATTATTTGAATTAGCGTAATATTGTATGAAAAATTGGAATTTGATGAATATGTGTATTTATTAGAGTAGTTAAATGTTTATATAGTGTAAAATGTAATTTAATGAAGCTATTATTTCTGAGTATTAATTTGTGAATTTATGAATTATTTTATTGTGATATGACGTGGATATGTAATGAGGCTATTATATGTAGATATTAATTTGTGAATTTATGAATTATTTTATTGTGATTTTATTGTGATGTGTCGTGAGTATGTTAAAGGACTTCTTATGTAGTTTGTTTACCATTTATATGTAGTTTTATGATAATATTTTATTTAATTTTTCCAGCTCCATATAATGATGGATCCGGATACTGAGGAGATGCAGCATACAAGACATGAGCAAAGCCAGAAAGTTGCCGAGATGGACCTCGAAGAAGAGACCAGAAAAACCAGTACTCCGGGCAAAGGCTCCAGATGAGACGATATTTGGGTTGTGGACGAGGCGAAGATTTGGCAAGGAGAAGATGGCGGCATATTTTCTTTGCTCCGTTAAGGATACTCCAGGTGTGGTGTCGGGTCCAGAGAGCAAGGCTCCATCAACGGGACCGCATCAGGTGGCCCAAGAATTTCCCAAGCGTGATGAAAGCAAGGAGGGTTAAGATTTTAATTTATTAGTTGATTTGTATTGTTAATTTGTATGGAATGCGAGAAGTTTTTATTATTTGAATTAGCGTAATATTGTATGATAAATTGGAATTTGATGAATATGTGTATTTATTAGAGTAGTTAAATATTTATATAATGTAAAATGTAATTTAATGAGGCTATTATTTCTGAATATTAATTTGTGAATTTATGAGTTATTTTATTGTGATGTGAAGTGGGTATGTAATGAAGCTATTATATTTGAATATCAATCTGTGAATTTATGAGTTATTTTATTGTGATTTTATTGTGATGTGACGTGGGTATGTAATGTAGCTATTATATTTAAATATTAATTTGTGAATTTATGAGTTATTTCATTGTGATGTGACGTGGGTATGTTAAAGGACTGCTTATGTGGTTTGTTTACCATTTATATGAAGTTTTATGATAATATCTTATTTAATTTTTCCAGCTCCATATAATGATGGTTCCGGGCACTGAGGATATGCAGCATACAAAGCATGAGCAAAGCCGGAAAGTTGCCGAGATGGACCTCGAAGAAGAGACGAGAAAACCAGAAATCCGGGCAGAGGCTCCAGATGAGACGATGTTTGGGTTGTGAACGAGGCGGAGATTTGGCAAGGAGAAGATGGCGGCATATTTTCTTCGCTCATACTGATTGCTCCGTTATGGATACTCCAGGTGTGGTGTCGGGTCCAGAGAGCAAGGCTCCATCCACAGGACCGCATCAGGTGGCCCAGGAATTTCCCAAGCGTGATGAAAGCAAGGAGGGTTAAGATTTTAATTTATTAGTTGATTTGTATTGTTAATTTGTATGGAATGCGAGAAGTTATTATTATTTGAATTAGCGTAATATTGTATGATAAATTGGAATTTGATGAATATGTGTGTTTATTAGAGTAGTTAAATATTTATATAATGTAAAATGTAATTTAGTGAGGCTATTATTTCTGAATATTAATTTGTGAATTTATGAATTATTTTATTGTGATATGACGTGGGTATGTAATGAGGCTATTATATTTAGATATTAATTTGTGAATTTATGAATTATTTTATTGTGATTTTATTGTGATGTGTCGTGAGTATGTTAAAGGACTTCTTATGTAGTTTGTTTACCATTTATATGTAGTTTTATGATAATATTTTATTTAATTTTTCCAGCTCCATATAATGATGGATCCGGTCACTGAGGAGATGCAGCATACAAAACCTGAGCAAAGCCAGAAAGTTGCCGAGATGGACCTCGAAGAAGAGACGAGAAAACCAGTACTCCGGGCAGAGGCTCCAGATGAGACAATGTTTGGGTTGTGAACGAGGCGGAGATTTGGCAAGGAGAAGATGGCGGCATATTTTCTTCGCTCATACTGATTGCTCCGTTATGGATACTCCAGGTGTGGTGTCGGGTCCAGAGAGCAAGGCTCCATCAACAGGACCGCATCAGGTGGCCCAAGAATTTCCCAAGCGTGATGAAAGCAAGGAGGGTTAAGATTTTAATTATTAGTTGATTTGTATTGTTAATTTGTATGGAATGCGAAAAGTTATTATTGTTTGAATTAGCGTAATGTTGTATGAAATTTGATGAATATGTGTATTTGTTGGAGTAGTTAAATTATGAAATGTGGATGTAGTTTAATAATATGTTTTGATGAGGCTGCTGTATTAGAATAATAATTTGTGAGTTTATTAATTATTTATTTTGATGTGACGTGAATATGTTTGAACTGTTAATATGTGTGTAAGTTAAAAATTTGTGTAATGTAATTTATGAAATAACAAATTGTTACTTATAGAGTTTGATATAGATAATTTATTTATTTATGTTTCAGCGCCATACAACGTTGGCTTCAGACACTGAGGAATGAACAGCATAGAGGACGTGAGCAGGGCAATAAAGTTTCCAAGATGAACCTCGAAGTAGAGACGAGCAAACCAGAACTCCAGGCAGAAGCTCCAGATGAAACGATGTTTGGCTTGTAGGCATGGCGGAGATTTTGAAGAGCTTAAGTATTTGTTATTGTTTGAATTAAGTGAATTTTAAGGTAGTTGTTATATACTGTAACTTAATAATTTATTTGTTGTAGGTTATAGTTAGTTATAGGCATGATTATTTAAATTTGTACCGATTTTATGTATTTATATTTCGTTTGTTACTAGTTGCATAGTATATGGATGCACATTCCAAATGCCAGGAGAGAAAGCGTTGGCTGCAGGTTACGAATCTCCGGCAAAATAGCTGACAGCATGATTTTCTTTGTTCCTCCGCTGTGGATATCCAGAATGTGGTGACCAAATCTTATCCCACTTCAAACGCTCTAACGGAGATTTGTATTAATGCTGCATTTGTTTATTGTTTCAGCACGGCTGAATGTAAATTCCGGATACCAAGAAGTGAGGAAATATTGGGTGAAGGTACTTGAGTTGCAATCCAGAAAATTTCCGAAATCAATTTCGATGCTTCATGCGATTCGCAGAATGGACAAGTAATCGGTTTCGTGGATCAATGCTCCGCCACAAAAGCAGCATCAAATGGCCCAGAATTTTCCAGGCATGATGAGGATAAGAAGAATTGCAGATTCCGGGTAAAATTTATTGTTTAATACTTTTACGTAGCGTTTGAGTAGTTAATTTTATTCAATGTGGAATTTGTGTAATTTTGTTATTGAGATAAGTATAATTATATTTGTTTACTTTAAAACGGCCTTAATAGGTACCGTCGTTCGCCTTTAGAGAAAAAATAGAATTATAGAAGAGGTAGAGAAGAAAATAAGTAGAAAGCCCGAAATGGTTTAACAGAAAGGAAAAGGAAAAAAGTTAACTTCTGCATGGAACCGACCAAAGCGCGCTCCAAAAATCGCTGTATAGATACAGCAAAAGGAGCACAGGTCAGCCAGACCCATACACATCCGGGCAGGACGCGAAGGGACCCAGCATCCAACTGTATTTATAGGAGTGAAAAACTTCTATACACGGATCTAGGCCCCTTCCACGGGGAAAAACCACCCCCCTCCTCCCAAAACCCATCCGCGAAAAATTTTCGCAAAGTGGGTTCGGGTCAAGCCCGCCGTGCCCGCATGACGTGCACAGTCGTCACACAGGCCAAGCAGCAATAGGAAAGGCGGTAGTTCAAAAGTTGAGAAAAGTAGCACAAAACGATAGTCGATGCAGGGAAAACCCAATAGTAAAGATTAGAGAGCATTAGGAGGAGGGGCTCTATCCGGCAAGTCGTTTGGCCGATATCGAACGTGTGGGCCACCCCTTGAAAATTGCCTTAGAAGGTCACGAACAAGAATGTTCTGGTGATTAGTGGTTTTTGCGTTGTATCTGCTCGAGTGAAGATTTATTTCGTCCCACACAGACGAGAAATTGAAGGCTTGATGAATATCAAAGTTTCGGACAAAGGGAATTGAGCCAGTACAGAGGCGCAAGGTTTTATTTTGGATAATCTGGATGGCTCGGATATGGACATCTGCCGCACATCCCCACAATTCTATGCCGTATTTCCAAGTTGGCGCTATGATTTGTTTATAAATCAAAAGTTTATTTTTAGTACTTAACCGGGACTGGGGATTTATGAGCCAGTTATATTTTTGAAGTTTGCCCAAAAGAGACTTTTTGATAACGTTAGCGTGCTTGTTCCAAAGCAATTTGCCATCCAGATTTAGGCCCAAATATTTGACGGTGGATTTCTTAGGAATGACGACATTGTCAAAAGTGACATCTGGCATTCTACCAGTACGCCACGTAAATGACATGTGGGAGGATTTTCTGCTGTTGATTTTAATGTTCCAGGACATAGCCCAGTTCGAGAAGGTGCATAGGTAATTATTCATATTGTAAGTAGCTGTGTGCGGAGAAGGATCACTAAATAAAATAGCAGTGTCGTCTGCATAGGTTGCAATAAGGCAATTGCTTCGCGAAAATTTGTGTACAATGGGTAGTGGCATATCACTGACATATATATTGTAGAGAGTGGGGCCAAGTATGCTACCCTGTGGAACTCCAGCAAGAGCAGGACGTATTGATGAGACGCAGCCCCTTTCTTTTACGCAGAACGTGCGATTTGAAAGGTATGATTGGAAGAGTTCAAATAATGGATACGGCAAAAATTTTTTCAATTTATATAATAGACCAACATGCCAAACCCTATCGAACGCTTGTTCGATATCAAGAAAAATGGCAGATGTGAACTGTTCCTGGTCAAAAGCCCGATGTACATGATTGACTATACGATGTACTTGTTGAATGGTGCTATGCTCTTTACGAAAGCCAAATTGATGGTCGGGTATAATGTGACATTTGTCGAGCACGTCATTTAAGCGTTCGCTAATAACCATCTCGAACAGTTTGGATAGTGACGATAAGAGGCTAATTGGCCTGTAGTCATTTTTTTTTTTTTTAATAGTTTAGTCTATATTTTGGCGCACTGGCCATAAAATTCGATTTACAATAACTTATGTTAAATACAAAAATTGGCTTTAAAGTTAGTGCATTTAGTGAGGAGGCAGCAGCGTAAATTAAACGATTTAATCCTTCCGTGGATGATTGAGTGGAGGGGAAGCGGAAAAAAGCGGAAGCATTGTGATGTAGGTGCCCCATCCCTCAAAGGAGCACCAAAGTAGTATAAAATACATAACTTATGTAATTACAAAAGAGTTAATATTAGGGTCACAAAGTTTGCATAAATGAGAGAGAGTGTATAAATTTGAACATTATGAGCGATTTTTGCATTTGAATAAAGAACAGTTTAACTATATGCGATTAAGAATTTACAAAATGTTAAATTAAGAGTTTATGTAAGAGTGAATTTAAATAAGAATTGTGTAAAAGCTTAAATTTTTACTTTAATTTTAGGATCGACGAGTAAGCAGGACCAGGATTAGAAGCGGAAACAGAAGCTCCAACGGTTGTAGTAGCCGATTATCGGGTGCCCGGCTCAACCAAGGACAGAGCCGCCTTGTGTGGGCCGAGGAATCCGAGCCGTGAGGCGTTAATTTGTTTAGCGCCATGCGGATTAAATTCCGGATGCGATGGGAAAACGTGTAAGTTGCCGAAGCCAGAGTAATGGCCATAGCTGACCCAGGTGAGTTTAATTGCATGATGATGAGTAGGCATAAAGGATGGCTGCATGGATTTATTTTGCTCCGCTATGGATACTCCAAGTGTGGTGTCAGGTCCAGAGAGCAGGGCTCCATCAACGGGACCACGTCAGGTGGCGCAAGAATTTCCCAAGCGTGATGAAGGCAAGGAGGGTTGACATTTTAATTTATTATTAAATTGTATGAGATGCGAAAAGTTATATTTATTTGAATTAGCATAATATTGTTTGATGGAGTTTGATGAATGTATTTATTAGAGTAATGAAATATTTATGTAATGTGAAGTGTAATTTATGAAGTTATTTTATTTGAGTATTAATTTATGAGTTATTTTATTGTGATGTGACGTGGATATGTAATGAAGCTATTATAATTAAGTATTAATTTGTGAATTTATGAGTTATTTTATTATGATGTGACGTGGGTATGTTGAGAACTGCTTATGTAGCTGGTTTACCATTTTATGATGTTTTATGATAATGTTTTATTTAATTTTTTCAGCTCCATATAATGTTGGTTCCAGACACTGAGGAGATGCAGCAAAAGCGAAGCCAGAAAGTTGCCGAGATGGACCTCGAAGAGGAGACGGGAAAACCAGAACTCCAGGCAGAGGCTCCAGTTGAAACGATATTTGGCTTGTAGGCGAGGCGGAGATTTGACGAAAGTTTTTATATATTTATTTATTAAAGTAAATTTGAATATTTGTTATTATTTTAATTTAGTGAATTAATTGATTTGTATTGTTAGTTTGAATGGAATGCGAAAAGTTATTATTATTTGAATTGGCGTAAATATTGTTTGATAAAATGGAATTTAAAGAATATGTATATTTGTTAAATGTTTATGAAGTGTAAATGTAGTTTATTAATGTGATTTGATGAAGCTGCAGCTTAAGAATGATAATTTATGAGTTTACGAATTATTTATTTTGATGTGACATGAATATGTTTAGACTGTTGATGTGTGTGTAAATTAAGAGTTTGTATATAGTAATTAGTAAAATACCAAATTGGTACTTGTAAAGTTTTATATTAATACTTTATTTATTTATTTATGTTTCAGCGCCATATAACGTTGACACTGAAGAAGGGCAACAGGTTTGGCGAAGTTTTGCTTCAGAGAGATGGATGCAGGTTCCAGGTACCAATGGGAGAGGCGTCGGCTGCAGTCACGACCTATGGCAGAAAAGATGGCAGCATGGATTTCTTTGCTCCGCTATGGATTCTCCAGGTGTGGTGTCAGATCCAGAGAGCAAGGCTCCATCAACAGGACCGCATCAGGTGGCCCAAGAGTTTCCCAAGCGTGACGAAGGCAAGGAGGGTTAAAATTTTAATTTATTAGTTGATTTATATTGTTAATTTGTATGGAATGCGAGAAGTTATTATTATTTGAATTAGCGTAATATTGTATGAAAAATTGGAATTTGATGAATATGTGTATTTATTAGAGTAGTTAAATGTTTATATAGTGTAAAATGTAATTTAATGAAGCTATTATTTCTGAGTATTAATTTGTGAATTTATGAATTATTTTATTGTGATATGACGTGGATATGTAATGAGGCTATTATATTTAGATATTAATTTGTGAATTTATGAATTATTTTATTGTGATTTTATTGTGATGTGTCGTGAGTATGTTAAAGGACTTCTTATGTAGTTTGTTTACCATTTATATGTAGTTTTATGATAATATTTTATTTAATTTTTCCAGCTCCATATAATGATGGATCCGGATACTGAAGAGATGCAGCATACAAAACATGAGCAAAGCCAGAAAGTTGCCGAGATGGACCTCGAAGAGGAGACGGGAAAACCAGAACTCCAGGCAGAGGCTCCAGTTGAAACGATGTTTGGCTTGTAGGCGAGGCGGAGATTTGACGAAAGTTTTTATATATTTATTTATTAAAGTAAATTTGAATATTTGTTATTATTTTAATTTAGTGAATTAATTGATTTGTATTGTTAGTTTGAATGGAATGCGAAAAGTTATTATTATTTGAATTGGCGTAAATATTGTTTGATAAAATGGAATTTAAAGAATATGTATATTTGTTAAATGTTTATGAAGTGTAAATGTAGTTTATTAATGTGATTTGATGAAGCTGCAGTTTAAGAATGATAATTTATGAGTTTACGAATTATTTATTTTGATGTGACATGAATATGTTTAGACTGTTGATGTGTGTGTAAATTAAGAGTTTGTATATAGTAATTAGTAAAATACCAAATTGGTACTTGTAAAGTTTATATTAATACTTTATTTATTTATTTATGTTTCAGCGCCATATAACGTTGACACTGAAGAAGGGCAACAGGTTTGGCGAAGTTTTGCTTCAGAGAGATGGATGCAGGTTCCGGGTACCAATGGGAGAGGCGTCGGCTGCAGTCACGACCTATGGCAGAAAAGATGGCAGCATGGATTTCTTTGCTCCGCTATGGATACTCCAGGTGTGGTGTCAGATCCAGAGAGCAAGGCTCCATCAACAGGACCGCATCAGGTGGCCCAAGAGTTTCCCAAGCGTGACGAAGGCAAGGAGGGTTAAAATTTTAATTTATTAGTTGATTTATATTGTTAATTTGTATGGTATGCGAGAAGTTATTATTATTTGAATTAGCGTAATATTGTATGAAAAATTGGAATTTGATGAATATGTGTATTTATTAGAGTAGTTAAATGTTTATATAGTGTAAAATGTAATTTAATGAAGCTATTATTTCTGAGTATTAATTTGTGAATTTATGAATTATTTTATTGTGATATGACGTGGATATGTAATGAGGCTATTATATGTAGATATTAATTTGTGAATTTATGAATTATTTTATTGTGATTTTATTGTGATGTGTCGTGAGTATGTTAAAGGACTTCTTATGTAGTTTGTTTACCATTTATATGTAGTTTTATGATAATATTTTATTTAATTTTTCCAGCTCCATATAATGATGGATCCGGATACTGAGGAGATGCAGCATACAAGACATGAGCAAAGCCAGAAAGTTGCCGAGATGGACCTCGAAGAAGAGACCAGAAAAACCAGTACTCCGGGCAAAGGCTCCAGATGAGACGATATTTGGGTTGTGGACGAGGCGAAGATTTGGCAAGGAGAAGATGGCGGCATATTTTCTTTGCTCCGTTAAGGATACTCCAGGTGTGGTGTCGGGTCCAGAGAGCAAGGCTCCATCAACGGGACCGCATCAGGTGGCCCAAGAATTTCCCAAGCGTGATGAAAGCAAGGAGGGTTAAGATTTTAATTTATTAGTTGATTTGTATTGTTAATTTGTATGGAATGCGAGAAGTTTTTATTATTTGAATTAGCGTAATATTGTATGATAAATTGGAATTTGATGAATATGTGTATTTATTAGAGTAGTTAAATATTTATATAATGTAAAATGTAATTTAATGAGGCTATTATTTCTGAATATTAATTTGTGAATTTATGAGTTATTTTATTGTGATGTGAAGTGGGTATGTAATGAAGCTATTATATTTGAATATCAATCTGTGAATTTATGAGTTATTTTATTGTGATTTTATTGTGATGTGACGTGGGTATGTAATGTAGCTATTATATTTAAATATTAATTTGTGAATTTATGAGTTATTTCATTGTGATGTGACGTGGGTATGTTAAAGGACTGCTTATGTGGTTTGTTTACCATTTATATGAAGTTTTATGATAATATCTTATTTAATTTTTCCAGCTCCATATAATGATGGTTCCGGGCACTGAGGATATGCAGCATACAAAGCATGAGCAAAGCCGGAAAGTTGCCGAGATGGACCTCGAAGAAGAGACGAGAAAACCAGAAATCCGGGCAGAGGCTCCAGATGAGACGATGTTTGGGTTGTGAACGAGGCGGAGATTTGGCAAGGAGAAGATGGCGGCATATTTTCTTCGCTCATACTGATTGCTCCGTTATGGATACTCCAGGTGTGGTGTCGGGTCCAGAGAGCAAGGCTCCATCCACAGGACCGCATCAGGTGGCCCAGGAATTTCCCAAGCGTGATGAAAGCAAGGAGGGTTAAGATTTTAATTTATTAGTTGATTTGTATTGTTAATTTGTATGGAATGCGAGAAGTTATTATTATTTGAATTAGCGTAATATTGTATGATAAATTGGAATTTGATGAATATGTGTGTTTATTAGAGTAGTTAAATATTTATATAATGTAAAATGTAATTTAGTGAGGCTATTATTTCTGAATATTAATTTGTGAATTTATGAATTATTTTATTGTGATATGACGTGGGTATGTAATGAGGCTATTATATTTAGATATTAATTTGTGAATTTATGAATTATTTTATTGTGATTTTATTGTGATGTGTCGTGAGTATGTTAAAGGACTTCTTATGTAGTTTGTTTACCATTTATATGTAGTTTTATGATAATATTTTATTTAATTTTTCCAGCTCCATATAATGATGGATCCGGTCACTGAGGAGATGCAGCATACAAAACCTGAGCAAAGCCAGAAAGTTGCCGAGATGGACCTCGAAGAAGAGACGAGAAAACCAGTACTCCGGGCAGAGGCTCCAGATGAGACAATGTTTGGGTTGTGAACGAGGCGGAGATTTGGCAAGGAGAAGATGGCGGCATATTTTCTTCGCTCATACTGATTGCTCCGTTATGGATACTCCAGGTGTGGTGTCGGGTCCAGAGAGCAAGGCTCCATCAACAGGACCGCATCAGGTGGCCCAAGAATTTCCCAAGCGTGATGAAAGCAAGGAGGGTTAAGATTTTAATTATTAGTTGATTTGTATTGTTAATTTGTATGGAATGCGAAAAGTTATTATTGTTTGAATTAGCGTAATGTTGTATGAAATTTGATGAATATGTGTATTTGTTGGAGTAGTTAAATTATGAAATGTGGATGTAGTTTAATAATATGTTTTGATGAGGCTGCTGTATTAGAATAATAATTTGTGAGTTTATTAATTATTTATTTTGATGTGACGTGAATATGTTTGAACTGTTAATATGTGTGTAAGTTAAAAATTTGTGTAATGTAATTTATGAAATAACAAATTGTTACTTATAGAGTTTGATATAGATAATTTATTTATTTATGTTTCAGCGCCATACAACGTTGGCTTCAGACACTGAGGAATGAACAGCATAGAGGACGTGAGCAGGGCAATAAAGTTTCCAAGATGAACCTCGAAGTAGAGACGAGCAAACCAGAACTCCAGGCAGAAGCTCCAGATGAAACGATGTTTGGCTTGTAGGCATGGCGGAGATTTTGAAGAGCTTAAGTATTTGTTATTGTTTGAATTAAGTGAATTTTAAGGTAGTTGTTATATACTGTAACTTAATAATTTATTTGTTGTAGGTTATAGTTAGTTATAGGCATGATTATTTAAATTTGTACCGATTTTATGTATTTATATTTCGTTTGTTACTAGTTGCATAGTATATGGATGCACATTCCAAATGCCAGGAGAGAAAGCGTTGGCTGCAGGTTACGAATCTCCGGCAAAATAGCTGACAGCATGATTTTCTTTGTTCCTCCGCTGTGGATATCCAGAATGTGGTGACCAAATCTTATCCCACTTCAAACGCTCTAACGGAGATTGTATTAATGCTGCATTTGTTTATTGTTTCAGCACGGCTGAATGTAAATTCCGGATACCAAGAAGTGAGGAAATATTGGGTGAAGGTACTTGAGTTGCAATCCAGAAAATTTCCGAAATCAATTTCGATGCTTCATGCGATTCGCAGAATGGACAAGTAATCGGTTTCGTGGATCAATGCTCCGCCACAAAAGCAGCATCAAATGGCCCAGAATTTTCCAGGCATGATGAGGATAAGAAGAATTGCAGATTCCGGGTAAAATTTATTGTTTAATACTTTTACGTAGCGTTTGAGTAGTTAATTTTATTCAATGTGGAATTTGTGTAATTTTGTTATTGAGATAAGTATAATTATATTTGTTTACTTTAAAACGGCCTTAATAGGTACCGTCGTTCGCCTTTAGAGAAAAAATAGAATTATAGAAGAGGTAGAGAAGAAAATAAGTAGAAAGCCCGAAATGGTTTAACAGAAAAGAAAAGGAAAAAAGTTAACTTCTGCATGGAACCGACCAAAGCGCGCTCCAAAAATCGCTGTATAGATACAGCAAAAGGAGCACAGGTCAGCCAGACCCATACACATCCGGGCAGGACGCGAAGGGACCCAGCATCCAACTGTATTTATAGGAGTGAAAAACTTCTATACACGGATCTAGGCCCCTTCCACGGGGAAAAACCACCCCCCTCCTCCCAAAACCCATCCGCGAAAAATTTTCGCAAAGTGGGTTCGGGTCAAGCCCGCCGTGCCCGCATGACGTGCACAGTCGTCACACAGGCCAAGCAGCAATAGGAAAGGCGGTAGTTCAAAAGTTGAGAAAAGTAGCACAAAACGATAGTCGATGCAGGGAAAACCCAATAGTAAAGATTAGAGAGCATTAGGAGGAGGGGCTCTATCCGGCAAGTCGTTTGGCCGATATCGAACGTGTGGGCCACCCCTTGAAAATTGCCTTAGAAGGTCTTTTTTTTTATATATACATTCTTTATTGTGACGCACAGGCCAGGTAAATGGGTACAACAGTTGCTTAAAATATAAGTCTTATGACTAGTCCATTACAGGTCTTTGTGTGCTTGAGACGAGAGGAGGCAACA
Source organism: Scaptodrosophila lebanonensis (assembly GCF_003285725.1). Taxonomy (NCBI): domain Eukaryota; kingdom Metazoa; phylum Arthropoda; class Insecta; order Diptera; family Drosophilidae; genus Scaptodrosophila; species Scaptodrosophila lebanonensis. Next base: position 71,241 of record NW_022060618.1, read on the forward strand.
GCGCAAGCAAAGCGCCTAGATCCTTCCAGGTTGATAAGATGGAGGGAAAGCGGGAAAAAAAGCCGGAGCGATGATGATAAGGAGCCCCCTCCCTCAAAGGGGCACCATATAAGTGATATAATGTAAAGATTGTTGTAAGCTTAGGTGGTAATACATGTTATTTAAAAAATTAGAAGAAACAAATTGAATAATAGTAATACAAGGTAATATGTAAATGATTAAATTAACAATAAATGAATGAAAATTTGACAATTTTGAAAGAAATAATGTTTGGAATCGTGTGGATTTGGTAGATAAAAAAGAAAAACAATATTATGAAAAGTATATAAATAATATGTAAATAAGAAAATTTAACAATGAATGAAATTTAATAATTTTGAAAGAAATAATATTTGAAATCGTGTAGATTAGGTATGTAAAAATAATAATAATAATATTATGAAGAGTATATAAATAATTTGTAAATAAGAAAATTTGACAATAAATGAATGGTAATTTTAACAATTATGAAAGAAATAATATTTAAAATCGTGTAGATTTGGTAGGCAAAAAATGATGTGTAAATAAGAAGATTTAACAAAAATGAATGATAATTTAACAATTTTGAAAGATAATATTTGGAATCGTGTAGATTTGGTAGGTAAAAAACAATATTATGAAAAGTATATAATAAGAATATGGCGCAGGAACAAATGCAGTGGGCGGGATTATACAGAGCCAAGAGCCGGTATGGCGAATGAAGAATGATGCAGGAAAATCCATAAGGCGACAAAAGAGCGATGGCAAATGGTGGTCCAATCCGGTGAAAAGAAGATTTAGAAGAAATTAGTGAAAATGCTTAATAGAAGGGTGTGCCGGGAGGATGTGTATTCGTAGATGTGTAGAGATGAGTAAATTGCGTGCGACGTGAAGATGGTAAATGAAGTACTGTTGTGTGGGTGTATAAATGGAGGATGAATGCGGAGGGATCCGGTATAAGATTGGTATGAATTTCTAGCTTAAGTTGTTATAAGTTATTGAATTAATATAGATTATTTGTAAATTGGTTGTGGGTAATTTATGAAAAACGGGAATACGAGTTATGAATTGTGTAATGCTTTATTCGTGTAGCAAATTATATAGTTTGTTTATGGATTTAATTTGTTATATGGTATTAATTAATAAATTTATAATGGAAGAAAAAATCAATTATTTGTTTAAAGATTATAATTTGAATTAAGATATGTATATTGGGTTCAAGTTATGTATAAATAAGTTATGTAGATTATTTGTGAATTTGTTGTGTGAAATTTAAGAAATTAATAAATGAAGGCGAGTGTGTGTGTTATTGTATATTGTATTATATGTGTAGGATTATAGAATTTATATTAAGAATAAATTATGGGTAAATTATTTGTTTGTTATTGTTTATAAATAAGGGTATTAATCTATTTAGTAGAATGAATTAAATTGGAGTGTGTATGTTGGAACAATTAATGTATATAAACTTTTATGAGTGATTGGGTAATTTATTAGTTAATATGAGATTTTATAAATTTATTGGACATTGGTTAAGAATTGTGTGAATTAAATTGGGCAGCTTTGATATGATATAGTGTGATGTGTGTTTTGTGTAATATTGCGGATAAATAATTTAAAGAGGAGAAGATGTTATGTGTAAATGACAAATCCTTTGAGTGAGTGTGGCAGCAAGATACATTACTTGAATTAAGTATAAAATCCAGAATTATGATGGTAGACAGGTAAACAATCCATAAGTGTGATTTGCGTCCGAATACAGGAGGTGTGATTGCGCAGGAAGATGAATCCTTGTCAACGAAATCAGTATAGGCGGAGTAAGCAAACGATATGCTATGGTTGGCAGCGGGGAAAATAAGTTATCCAGATTAAAAAGATTTGTTCAATTTTTAAATATGTGTAAAGATGTGATGTAATGTATGAATATGAGTGTAAAATTGAATGATGATGAATCGCTTGGCAGGATTCCAAGAGTCCCAAAATTAATGTGCAGAGAATGATGAAATGTCCAGAAGTGTGTGATGGATGAAGAAAAAATGAAGCGGCGGGGGGATTAATGGGAAAAAATTCCCGGACGGTTACCACAGGTGTGTGGGCGAATAGATTATTGTTAATTATATTAGTTAATTATCAGTATGAATCTGTCGTTTATGAATTGTTGTAAAGCATGATTGCATTAATAAGTATATGTGTATAAATGACAAAAAATTATTATTTTTTTTTGTTTTATGCAGATATGTGTGCAGATGGGCGTGCAGCAGGAGCGTACTGAAGACGGAGGCAGAAGGAAGGATCCATGATGGGCAGCAGACAGCGTGAGGGCAAAATGCAGTAGTTTTGCGGAAAAAACGGAGCAAAGTTGCTGATGACGATACGTGAGCCAGATGATTGTGAAGATCCGAGGATGTGAGTTTAATGAGTTACAGATGTGTGATAAGTTAAGTAGATTAAGTGTTCCAAATGATTTAGATGATTAGTGTGTGTATTATGTAAGAATTCATTATAAGTGGAATAATTGTTTTGGTTAACAAGTATATTATTGATGAAAAGTGTAATAATGATGAAATGGTGAATAGTAAAGATTATGTATTTTGAATAAAATGTGATTTAAGTGGTGTTTGGTTAATATTATTAAATGCATATGCGCTAGTTAATTATAAAAAATTGAATTTATATGAATAATAAAGTTATGAAAAGTTATTTATGTTTTATTCGCTATGATTCATACCAAAATTGTCGTAGTAAGTCCAAATCCTGGAGTTCCAGCATGTAACTGACAAAACACAAATAATGCAGAGATAGCATAGGTGTAGAGAAAACAGCAATCCAATGGAGAAAACAGTTAGCACTCAAACGGGTGGCTAAGTATTGGCGGCTGAGAGTGAGTCCCACGCTGCGGCACACCCAACAGAGAGGCGAGAATAAGCAGATCCAGATGTTCCAGGCCGAAAGATTACGGTAGTAACCAAAGCGTGAGGGCATATTTATTTATGTACAGAATATAGATGATAATAACATGAAGATGCGACATCGGTGCAGGGAAAAAGTGATGGCTGCAGCTCCATGTAAGTGCAGGTACAGTGGTGCAGCACTCCAAAAATAAATGCACAACACCAGATGGAAATAGTGCATAGATGTCCAAGGCAATCAGAATAGTGGGAGCCAGCAAGCAGCAGAGATAGTGTATTTGCTATCTGTAAAGGTAAGCAGCCGAACTTGCAGTCAATCAGTGTAGGCAGCCAAATAGAGTTTGCAAGCGCGTGAAGACAAAATACTGGCCAGAATCCATAAACATGGATTTGTGGAGCTGAGAAACTGAATTGATTAGTTTAGGTTAGTATGAGAGAGAGGACAAATACCAGATAGAATAGAGTGTCCGAAGAAAATGTATGTATGTACCACATTCACACCAGGCAATCCCACCAGCACAGGCGCAGCGCGAAGATAAGGGACACGTGGCCAACACACAAACGGCCAGTGGCGCAGACAGGCAGCTGAAAACAGCCAACACGTCTGGGCACCGCGACTAGGCAGACACGGTCCCCACAAAGGAAACACAGCACCAGGCGCGCAAGATCACCCGGAGAATAAAAACGCAGCAACACACAGCAATTATTACAGATTTAATTCTGTAGAAAATTATTCTTCTATGATTATTTGGTGTATCAGTACAGAGCAGAAGCACATGCATGCCATTCAGTACAAATAACCCGACTGAAGAACAAAGTTTATGCTGACAACCACCATACTGGATACTGGGTGTACCAGTGGAATAGTGCCGTTAGCAGACAGAAAAGCTCTACAAAGGCGAGAGAGGCTTAAGTAGGCAGTTGAGTCGAATTATATCAAGCAACAAAGTTGATGTAACGGAGGCAAGGCTCAAAAGCAAAATTATTTCACTCAAGGCGAGGAAAAGAGGATAGAGAATAGAAAAGAGGAGAGATGTAAATTGTTAGCAACATTGGTAGGTAAGAGCACAAAAGACCCAGAATTTGAGTAGAAATAATTTTGGTGGCCTAGGCCAAGACGCGCTTATCATATCGCTGAAATTGTCAGCATATACAAGCGCAAGTCAGCTGAAGCCACACATAAAGAAGCAGTTAATGAATATGTATGAATAAAAATTGAAGGAAAGTTCGAGACCAAAAAACAAGTTGTGCACAGTCAACAAGCAGGTCGGAAACATAGTCCCCAATAATATAAAAGTATTTGGAAGAAAATGTATATAACAGAGGAATACTGTTGCAAACGAAGCGCAAACGTGCCGCACAAAGGTGCCCCATACAAAAAGAAATTAGTATGGAAGAAAAAATGCGAGCGGCAACAGGCAGCACATCGTTAGCAAAAAATAAAGGTAAAAACGAGCAGATTAGATTGAGGCATGATTAATTATGCTCAGTAAGAAAATTTATAAAGAAAAACAACAAGAGGAATAAATTACTGGATAAATTGTGCAATAAAAGTTAACTTAAGAATGTTGTATGAACAAAATAAATATGCGAATCAATTAATCAACAAAGTAAATGAGGGGAAATGGTACTGAGTTACCAACGGAAGAAAGAAAAGAACAACAGTATGTTGAAAGAGAGTGAGAGGGGTAATACAACCAAGAGAGGCTGTGGGAGAGCCGATTTTAAACAGCTGTAGTTCGGAGCAGGCTAGTAACGTAGGTGAACGCCCTTTGCGAGCGTAAGCCATAAGCTTTTGTGAAAAATATATGAGTATGAATGGTTTAGTTGCATAGGTCAGTGACGCATGTGTAAATGTATTTTCTTACTGAGGAAGTAAGTATGTACAATATGGGCATAAAGTTGATGTGGATGAGTTTAGATAAGTAATTTAATTATTTATTACAGAATTAAGTAAAATGCATGAAAATGCAAAAAAGGGAACGACAAAATGAATTATTTAATAATTGTGAAATTAATTAATTGATTTGAAGAGTAATATAAAAAATAAATAAACTAGAGAATGCAGAACAAAATAATAAATTATACTTTTGGATTGTGAGGGAACGAAAAGTATTATGTAGTAGCCGTTTGACTTGCAAGGTACGACAGAAGATGAAAAAGTGAAGAATAAGAGTTGGCAATTCAAGTTAATAGACAAAAAGTATACAAAATGAATAAAAATAAACAGCAGAGGAAGGTAAGATTTGTGCTGGGATATATTCCCATGCCAGTGGATAAAACATCGTTCCATAACCAGCATGAAGATCAGTTTGTTTGCAGATAAAGGCTTGGAGTGTTGAATTTCCGCTGACAGCGGAAAAAATTTCAAGTATAGCCTCTGGCAGCAGTAACGCACCTGCTAAAAAGGGGAAATATAAATTCAAATCGAGAGAAAGAGAGAAAAAACCATACTGAAAAGAGGACAGATATACTGCACAAATGGGCGGTGTATATGTATAAGTAAGCACAATGTTGCTGTGCAATTTAAAGAGAACTTTGTGGCTATGAATTGTGGGAGAGCGACGTGTACATTATGTAGTAGCCGTTTAGTTAAGTAGTAGATCTATAGACGTGGGAATGGAAAAATGTGCAATTGGCTAAGAAGAATAACAATTTATAGGCAGGAACTAATTTCAATAGGAAATTAACAAAATGAATGATTCAGATGAATGTTTTCTCTTATTGTAAATTTAAGGTAAGAATAAAGGAAATAAAATAAAATCCATTGGGAAGAGAATTTACATTTAATTTATTTTATATTATTTTTCATTGACATTATGAAAATGGTAACGAGCTAATATTTGTCAGAGGGAGGGATTCTATTTGGGAGATCATGTGGACGATATCGATTAGGAAAGACACCTCCTATAAATGTGGAAAATAGATTACGTACAAGAGGATTATCATGCGATTGGATTTTATCCTTATACCTGCTGGAATGAACGTTGATCTGGTCCCATACCGAAGCAATGTTAAAGGCAGCATGAATGTGTGAGTTCCTTACAAAAGGAATAGCGTTGGTACAGAGGCGCAGAATTTTATTCTGGATTATTTGAATTATACGAATGTGCACATCAGCAGCACATCCCCACAATTCTATACCATACCGGAAAATGGGCGCAATAATTTGATTGTAGATTAAAAGTTTGTTGCGTGTGCTTAAGCGAGAACGAGAGTTTAGGAGCCAACTGTATTTGCGTATTTTAGAGATAAGTGAGAATTTCACTGAACGAATGTGACTATGCCAAAGCAATTTTCTATCCAGGTGTAATCCTAGATATTTCACATGGATTTACGGGGAATGACCACATTGTCCAATTTAACATTGGGTATGTTATCACTCCGTCGTGTAAATACTAGATGGGAGGATTTACTACTATTGATTTTATATTCCAGGATTTTGCCCAGTCAGAAAAAGTGATTAAGAAACAGCTCATCATATTGGTACATACAGAGGAGTTTGTGTGACTAAAAAGAATAGCGGTGTCCATCAGCATAAGTGGCAATAAGGGCTCTACTATGGGAAAATCTGGAAAGCTAGGAGTTGGCATATCACTAACGAATATGTTGTAAAGAGTGGGTGCGAGAACGCTTCCCTGGGGGACACCAGCTCTAATTGGACGCACTGATGATAGAATGCCCCTCTCCTTGACACAAAAGGAGCGATTAGACAATAGGATTTGAATAGCTCATACAATGGCTGAGATAAAAATGCTTTAGCTTGAAGAGGAGGCCGTCATGCCACACTCGGTCGAAAGCCTGTTCGATGTCCAGGAAAACGGCCGAGGTGATTGATTGTTGTAGAAAGTGAGGTTGCACATGGTTAACATGACGGTGAACCTGTTTGAAATGGTACTGTGGTTCCCTACGAAATCAAATTGGTGATCGGGTATAAATGTCACTAAGTTCAAGAATATCATTTAGAGAACGGACGGACATAATCGATTTCAAAAAGTTTTGGAAAGAGCCGCAGAGGAAGACTAATGGGTCTATAGTCCTTTAGTTGGCTTAAAGAGCGACCAGAATTTAGTGGGGAAAAAAATCAATTGCGGACAGCCGCGCAGTTTCCCATTGTTTTATAAGGGAAAATAACGAAGCCCGCATGCATGACATTAAAAAGTTTAACTAGAAACAGAATGATGGCACGGTGGGGAAGGCAGCGCAAAACCCGGTTTGAGATTTTAGCTAAGCCAGGGGCTTTTTAATTTTTAAGTTGGCGTATATGGATTATACTAATTCGGATGGACTGAAGTGACGAATAGGAGTAAGTGGTACTAAACTTCGTTTGATTGTCATTAAGTGCCGCAGTTCCACCGTTGAGTTGGGCCTCAGAAGCAAAGTCCAAAGGGGTGAACGATACTCTAATTCATTTGCGAACGCTTCCGCAACTTCTAGAGGAGTAGTACACCGTTTCCTGCAGAATCCTTGATGGGGGCCACCATATGTGGCTGGGTATTTGAGGTGTTTTCGTAGCACGCCATAAATTAAAGCCACCTTTTTTAGTAGGGTCCGCATTCTGCAGTATGAAATTAAAGTGTGCCGAACGAATACGTTTGAGAAAATTGGACAAAATGCGTGACACAAATTGCCAGTCAGATTTGTGTATTGGGGAAACGGGGTGCGAATATTACTTAGCTTACGAAGTTGTCGCTTGAGGCGGGCAAGCTCAAGGGCTTCAGCTTTTAAGGGAGTCGGTTAAAATGGGGAGCGATGAAGAATGGTGAGTTGGTAGACGGAGTAGCTGCAATGGCAGAAGTGCGTAGTTTGGCAGTGAATAAATCAATAGCATCATCTATGTCATCGGTGGAATCGATGTCCATATTTAGATTAATGCTGTTGCTAAGGTGAGTTTTGAACAGTTGTAGTGTTGGTGTATTTAGTAAATAAAATTGAGTTGGTAGATGATGGAGAAACAGGAGGGGGAAAAAAATTGCAGAAAGGCCAAAATTAAGTGTAATAATTAAAAGGAACATGATCGCTTGTTAGGTCAAAAAGGCGAGAAATATTCATTAGAGAGTGAGGAATATTTTTTAGTTACTGCAAAATCGAGCACAGATGGTGTAAAGCCACTGCGCCGGGAAATGAGTAGGTTTCGGCAGTAGAAAAGTATATTAATAGAGCTAGAAGATAGAATAGAATCAGCACGGGCAAGACCGCGACGGGCAGCTCCTAAAGTTACCCCACAAGCGATGCTTGGCATCCAGTCACCACCCACGAGGAATCTATCACCAAGCTGATCAAAGAGTTGGGAGAAAAATGAATGAGAGACCATTTGATTTGGGTGGCCAGTAGCATGCTGAGATAGTGATAGGGCCGATAAAGGTGTTTATCACCATGCGGCAAATATGAGCGTAGTCTTCAGAAATAAAAGGAAGGGGCTGAAAGGGAATTCTATCAGAGATAATGATTGCAGAACCTCCAGAAACGGGGCGAGTATGAGTGTTATAAACAAAAGAGAAAACTTAAACCAGGAATTGAAATAGAATATTTGGGGAGAGTTTAGTCTCCGAGATTAACATTATATCGATGTTGTTGCTTCTAAGAAAGAGTTCTATATCATGAAGTTTATGGCGTATGCCATTAGCGTTCCAAATTGATATTTTAATTGTGCACTCATTTTGGTTTGGAGGGAAGTAGTAAAGTGAAACGAGCTGCTCCATCCTGGAAAAGGAGGGCCGTTAGTTGAGATTGAAACGTAGTAATTTGAAATTGAAAGATAGTCCAACGTGTTGGAGACAAAGGTTCGATATTCCTTGTCAGGAAGACTAGACATGTATTGAGCGTCAGTTTGTGAAGGAACCCTATAAACTGTGGGGCTCTGATGTGTAACTGTGTCGGGGTTTGACGAGTCAACAGGAATTTTGCAATAATTTCTGGGGAATTTCTGGCCTTGCCATTGAAATGGAACGTCAGCAAGAATATATTTGTACTGAGTGATCGCACCATATCAGCATATGATCTCGGCGAGAGGATTGGATTTGGCCTGTTTGTCGCCAGAAGGAGGTGCATTTGTAGCTGGAGGAGAAGTTAAAACAGAAGAAGCAGATGGGAGATTATTCGAAACAAAATTTGCGAACTGGGTGTTAAAAGAAGCATCAGTCGCTTGGGGATTTTTTCTGACTGTGGACGGTATAGGAAGAGGAGGAAAATTTTCTCGATCAGTTGGGACAGACGCAAGCTGTTTTGCGAGCGTACGAGCCGGAAGTTGGTGAGTTTTGTTACGTCGAGCCTAATGGCGGCCAAAACTGGGCAACCATTATAACTGGCAGTGTGAGAGCCGTTGCAGTTGGCGCACGTGGCATCCGTGTCAGGAGGCTTAGTGCAGGAAGCAGGAAGAGGAAAGATGGTCTTTACCACATTTGACACACTTAGGATTGTGTTTACAAAAACTTGGCAGTATGTTCAAATTTCTGACATCTTTTACATTGCGGAATGCTAGTGTTTCTGACAGTTGCCTCAACATTAACTATGAAATTCCAATATGCTTAACAAGGAATATTTTCTCATTTTTGGGAGTATTGATTAAGTTAACATAGAAGGCGTTAGGCGAATATTTAGCCGCAGAATCTGGATTACGTTTGTCTTTAAAAGTGGGATTGTGGACGCTCACCACATCAAAGCCCTGATTTATGAGCGAATTTTTAATAAAATCCGTAGAAGTGGAGCGAGGTAACCCCCTAATATAAACGCGTAGGGGCCTGAGTTCTTTCGGTTGGTGAGTATGATATCTGGCATCATGTTCATCAAGATGCTGGATAATTAGACGATAGGATTCAGGGATCTTAGCGTGAATCCACACACTGCCAGGGGCACCCATTTTTAACAAAAAATGTTCTGGTTGAACTACAGTGGACAGTGAGGACAATAAATTAGAGGCATCCTCGCACTCAACTTGAATTGGGGGTGGTTTACCAGACGTAATATGAAAAAGTACAGGCTTACCCTGATCCATTGAATTACTTGCTTGTTGAGCAGTAGGAGCCACAGAATCCAAGGGAGCCACAGCTGACAAGTTTCCGTGATCAGATGTGAAAGAGGACAGTAATTGGTTGGTTGGGGTGAAGCTGGAAGAACCGTTGCATCTTCTCCAGGAGATAAGTCGCCGGACATATCACCCTCATCACTAACGAGCTCAATTAAGTCAGGATTTAGGGAGTCGTGGGCATCCAGCCTCTGCACATCGTGCTGGGCAGTACGCGCTGAGGAAGATATGCGCCGCACAGCAACACTGGCGCGAACTCGTCTGGTTTTAGGAGAATGTGAGTAGTATTTGCGCGCATATAAAGTGCAGCCGCATTATTGCCTGATGCTGCGGCCGCCTTAACAGAAGAGTATTAGGTTGAGCCGAAAGTTGTGCGTTTACAGAACGACGTGTAACTGTAGACGAGTTGATAGCAGGATGAGAATCCGTTTGGGAGTGGAACAAGATGGTTCATTTTTGCGATTATCATCCTTTGGAGATGATGAGAGAGTTGCAGGCTTAGTAGAGCCTCCACTAAGCAGAACATTTGAAGTAACCAATTGAGGCCGATTAGGGCTTCTTTTGGGTTTAGCAGTGACCAGTGTATATTTTTCTTGATTCATTATGAAAAGAGAAAATTGTACGAAATAATAAGTTTATAGTCGAGTTATTTTATAGTTTGTTTAAATATGAAATAAATTGCATAAATAAACCGACACAGCGGCATAATCACGATACCAAAAAGCCACACTGTGCGGAAAAAATATTCTCCTACCGAACCCGTACACGCGTCAAAGTCAGAACTCTACCAGCATGTGCACATAAGATCCAACTCTCTAAGCTGAGGAGTCAATACCATACATCAACACACTGAAGCGCCCAAAAACCAGTCACGGCCAGGAAAATCCGGCAGAAAGGATCCCCCACACAGGCAGCCCAAAGCGCACAAAAAGCCGAATGCCAATCTATTAAGCAGAAAAGAGAAAAATAAAAATTTATGAATCAAGTTCAGGTGAAAGTCATTGAAGGTCAAGTGACAACTGAAGGTCAAACGGAGCAAAGGTTGAGAGCTGGTACAGTCACGCACTCTAACCACGTAATCCTACCAACACTAGCACAGTGAATCTAAAGTAAAGGGACACGTGGCCAACACACAAACGGCCAGTGGCGCAGACAGGCAGCTGAAAACAGCCAACACGTCTGGGCACCGCGACTAGGCAGACACGGTCCCCACAAAGGAAACACAGCACCAGGCGCGCAAGATCACCCGGAGAATAAAAACGCAGCAACACACAGCAATTATTACAGATTTAATTCTGTAGAAAATTATTCTTCTATGATTATTTGGTGTATCAGTACAGAGCAGAAGCACATGCATGCCATTCAGTACAAATAACCGACTGAAGAACAAAGTTTATGCTGACAACCACCTTTTTTTTTTTTATATATACATTCTTATTGTGACGCACAGGCCAGGTAAATGGGTACAACAGTTGCTTTTTCTTTATATATACATTCTTTATTGTGACGCACAGGCCAGGTAAATGGGTACAACAGTTGCTTAAAATATAAGTCTTATGACTAGTCCATTACAGGTCTTGTGTGCTTGAGACGAGAGGAGGCAACAGCGCAAGCAAAGCGCCTAGATCCTTCCAGGTTGATAAGATGGAGGGAAAGCGGGAAAAAAGCCGGAGCGATGATGATAAGGAGCCCCCTCCCTCAAAGGGGCACCATATAAGTGATATAATGTAAAGATTGTTGTAAGCTTAGGTGGTAATACATGTTATTTAAAAAATTAGAGAAACAATTGAATAATAGTAATACAAGGTAATATGTAAATGATTAAATTAACAATAAATGAATGAAAATTTGACAATTTTGAAAGAAATAATGTTTGGAATCGTGTGGATTTTGTAGATAAAAAAGAAAAACATATTATGAAAAGTATATAAATAATATGTAAATAAGAAAATTTAACAATGAATGAAATTTAATAATTTGAAAGAAATATATTGAAATCGGTAGATTAGGTATGTAAAAATAATAATAATAATATTATGAAGAGTATATAAATAATTTGTAAATAAGAAAATTTGACAATAAATGAATGGTATTTTAACAATTATGAAAGAAATAATATTTAAAATCGTGTAGATTTGGTAGGCAAAAAATGATGTGTAAATAAGGAAGATTTAACAAAAAATGAATGATAATTTAACAATTTGAAAGATAATATTTGGAATCGTGTAGATTTGGTAGGTAAAAACAATATTATGAAAAGTATATAATAAGAATATGGCGCAGGAACAAATGCAGTGGGCGGGATTATACAGAGCCAAGAGCCGGTATGGCGAATGAAGAATGATGCAGGAAAATCCATAAGGCGACAAAGAGCGATGGCAAATGGTGGTCCAATCCGGTGAAAAGAAGATTTAGAAGAAATTAGTGAAAATGCTTAAATAGAAGGGTGTGCCGGGAGGATGTGTATTCGTAGATGTGTAGAGATGAGTAAATTGCGTGCGACGTGAAGATGGTAAATGAAGTACTGTT